>NC_058026.1:25600765-25658265 GCF_019176455.1 Solea senegalensis
CAGATGGGTGCGAGGACGTACCGTGGTCGGTCTCCTGACCAGGTTCTCCAGCTTGGTGTGGCTGAACTCCAGGCTGATGACGTTATACAGCTTGTCTCTCTGAGGGGGCGGCGTCTCATAGTAGCGCGCCCACTGTGCCATGGACATTTCTGTCCCCTTCTGAGTGGTCACGTCCATCACGTCAATCATACGTCTGCTACCTGAGGCCGTGTTCACAGCAACGGTCAGTCAGTACATCAGATATAAAATCAGAAGTTCTCTATGTGTTTAATTTAAAAAAGTTTTCTTTTGTCCATAAAATGAAGGAAAATGTTGAAAAATGCCAATCAGTGTTTACCTAACCTGAAAATCACATTCAGAGATTAGGAAACGTTGGTATTCAGAGATTAAAAAATATTCACATTCTGAGATTAGAAAACATTGGCATTCAGAGATTAGAAAATATTCACATTCTGAGATTAGAACATTTTCCTATACCGAGATTAGAACATTTTCGCATTTCGAGATTAGAAAATATTCACATTCAGAGATTAGAAAATATTCACATTCAGAGATTAGAAAACATTCACATTCAGAGATTAGAAAACATTCACATTCAGAGATGAGAAAATATTCACATTCAGAGACGAGAAAATATTCACATTCAGAGATTAAAAAACGTTGGCATTCTGGATGAATGGAATACTTTTTGAGTTGGTATTAATGACTGTTGGTAAAAATAAATGTTTATAATTACATAAACTTAATCATGCAAAAGAGAAAAAAGCACTGAATCAAAGTCACATTTATCTCGCAGCAGGTGATGAGTGAAAGGGCTAAAACTTCATCTTACCCACAAACATTTTGACATCGTTGACGCTGAAGTCAGGCTCGGGCATCCTACAGAACAGAATGTCAATAATCAATCCTCACCACCACCATCACCGCGTCACTCATATTATATAGATTGAAAAGAAAACGGTGCCTACTTGAGTCCCAGTCCGTCGGGCTTCTCAAAGATGAGCGGTTCCCTCAGACCACATCTCTGGACGAACTCATATGTGAAGTCTGAGAAGTGCAAAAAACAAACATAGGTTTTATTTAAAGGTGACTGAGCCTCTCTCCTTTAGGGAATAATTCTTTATGTATCTAGATACATGAGCCACATGAGTGATGGAAGATTCTCTTTATAAGAGAACATGTCAGAATAAACTGCATCTCTCAAAGACTAAAGAATCCCATGTTGTTCTGTTGATTTCTTTTTTAATAATTCCAGAACTTCCTGCCTGTTTTGTGTTTACTTAGCCACCGGTAGACAAAAAAATGAAGGCCTAATAATGTTCAAACAAACATGTTACTGCACATATTGTGTGACACATTCATGCCCAAGTGCCTCACATCAAGAGTTGTGGGGAAATAATGAAAAAAAGAAAGCAAAAAAAATCCTTTCCTTTCCTTAGCCCAACTTTGGAATCAATTAACTTTATAAAGCCTCGTCAACAGTGGAAGAACAATGAGAACAAAGCCCCAACATTTATACGCAAACAACGTGAAGCTCACTGTCTGTGCTCCTTTACCTTTTCCTTCCATGCGAACGACACGGTCAGACGTGAACCTCTGACTGGTGACTTTGTCCTCAAGGTCAAACGTCCTTCTTCCATCGATCTCCTCATCTGAAATGCCATCGTCATGGTAACGTCGCCGGGTACCCGCCCGCTAAAAACCGTGAAGGAGTGTGGAAAAGATTTAATGACAACAGAAAAGAGTCAGTTCATATCAGCCAAGAGTCAGAACAGAGTGAAGTAGGTCAAAGTCAAGGAAGGATCCTCAAAAAGGATTTGTCATCAGACCTGTACATATCTGCCCGATTGATTCACTGGTTTACCTCTAGTAATGATACGCGCTCTCTAGCATGTTCCATTTACACATAGAAGTGTATAATGGGAAATTGCTATAAGAAGTGGGGCAACGGTGGCTCAGTGGTCGAGCGAGTCCCTTACAACACGAAAGGTTGTGGGTCCTTGGGTAAGCCCATGAATCTTCTGACGGCTGTGTCGGCAGCGTGTGAATGATGGGCATGAAAGATGAGTGATAGGAAATGTGCTTTATGAGAGGGAATGGGTGAATGGCAAAACTGTAGTGACTACAAAAGTGCTATATCAATACAAACCATTTACCATTCAATCACTGTATATACACTGGTTAAAACTCGATCTAGGTGATGTCAGTATTGGTCAGATACACAAGTTTTTAAAAAAGGACTAAGAAACATTTTAATCTTAAACAACACTGTGCTTTAATTGTTAAATGTTGCTTGTTTTTATTGTTTTTTACTCTTACTGTGCGCACTCTGAGATCCTTTTATAATGTAAAGTAGGGCAGAAAGATTGACTGCAATTGTCCTGACCTACACACCTCTTACACTATAGACCAAAGAAAACATCTTTGATTCTCACAGATCTGCACAAATATCACACAGTGTGTGATTTTAAGCATATTATTCAAATGAAAATTAGAACAATGATGTAAACATTAGCATTTCATCTGATATCGCGAATCATATCGCAATCTCAGTCAAAATAATCGCAATTAGAGGTTTATTTAGAATCCTTTTGTACTAACGTATAAGTGTGTGTAGCAGCAGCAGTAGTAGCAGTAGTAGTAGTAGTAGTATCCCTAGTTGTGAGTTCAGAACAGCATTGTTGTCTGATAGTAACGACATAACTTTAAACTCACCAGTCTTTTGCTGAACCGTGGCTTTGAATCATCCATTATCTCTGGGAAAACGAACAAATCTGTCTCCGACAACGGTGTTTAACGCGAATAATTAAAAAAAAAACAATAAAAAACGCCCATGAGAGTGGGACTACTTTGTACACGGGCACCACCACCACCACATGGCTCCACCAGAGAGTAAACAAGCGGCAGGAAGGCGTGTGTTCACGGGCTTTTTCCAGCGGTCGTACCGCGCTAACGTAACTACAGAAGAGTGATAGTGACTGGGACTACAACACGCTCTTTGTTGACTTTGTAAAACTGCAAACATTATCCACGTTAACGTCCCAAAATTGGAGGTTTAATACACTAACTTGAACACTTACAGGAAGTTATTATTCATTTATCGTTATAGCTTCTTCACTGACTGACTACTCCAGCTTTGTTCCATGTCTTCTTTATAAAAAAACGCGTCCAACTAATGTAAGGTAACTAAAACATGGCCCGGCGTCGGTTTCGAATATTAAAATACACACTTCACGATATTTTTCCATCCCCCGAAGACAACATTGCGTACATTTTGCCGCAAGTAAAAGTCCCACAGTACTAAGTTAGTACGGTCTCCGAACAGCCGCCATTTTCCTTCCCATAACAAACTCACCAAGGCCCGCCCCCGTGTGTATTGGACCAATCACAGGCGAGCACGCGATGCATTCATTGGACAAGAGCAGTGTCAATCACGCTGCAGTTTCGTAAACTGCGATTGGTCACACATTAGCCCTTTGGGCGTTTACCAAAGAAGCTAGCAAGTTACCAATAGCCACACAATGGGAGCTCGACCTCGAACCTCATTGGTTGATAGATCTACAGGCAGTCTTTCACTGGTCAGAGAAACAATCAGTAAAAGAAGGCAGCCAATCAGGCGCTGAAACGACAAAGCAACGTCCGCCTCCTTCCGATATAACAAGTCATCCCTTAGTAATAACAAAATGCCGTTAAAATAACACATTTTACGTTACATACCCCCATTTTTTCAAATTAATCCTTCCTCCTCCGTCCGCCTGCGCTTATCCGGGACGTGTGTTGTCTTCTGCCTCCCGTATTTTCCCCGCTGAAGGCTCACATCGCAGGGACACGTTCTGTTGCCTTCATCCCAACGAGGAAGTGCCCGTAGCTCCATTAATGGAAGTGCACTCGGAGGAAGCCGCCGCTGATTGGCTAGAATATGTTGCACGGCTCCTGTGATTGGTGGCGGCGATGTGTCAGTCAACCAGCGAGCGTGACAAAGCAACACTCACCTGCCACTTTTTTAGGTACACATGTACAACTGCTAATTAACGAGAATATCTGATCGGCCAATCACAAGGCAGCAACTTCATACATTTAGGCTTTCAGACGTGTTTTAAAGACGACCTGAAAGTAACAGAATGAGGAAGAAATGCGATTTAAGTGATTTTGAACGTCACATGAGTGTGGTTTTGTTGTCCAATGTCCAAGTATTTTTGGAAACTGCTGGTCTTTTGGGATTTTCATGCTCAGTCAGTTCTAGGGTTTAATAATGAATGGTCCGAAAATGAGAAAATATATAATACAATGCAGCTATCTGGGAGAAAAATAGTAGAAAGGCAACAGTCGCATTATTATGTTAGAATGAAGTGGTGGATATTATATGCCGCCATTTTTATATATGAGCGCTATGCTAACAAGCGAAACTGGCCAACATAGTGAAAGTGTCTCAATGATCACTCACAAGCAAAAATAAACAACAGGTTCATTTTTTATTTCCGACAAAGCTATAAAAGACATGTTTTATTCAACAACAAAATCATTTCCCCTATAAAACTGCTACAAAGTGTAGAAACGCAGTCGTACACCGCACTCGGTGTTTTCACAAAGTTTCACACAAACTAACAGTGACTGATGAAGCCGTGGCTGACCTGTAGTCCTGACCTTAATTCTGACCCGTTCCTTTGGATCCACACTTACAGAGCCACAATATCCACCATGTTTTATTTAATTTTAAGATAATACAGTTGTAGTTCTTACAAAAGAATTAGGAAAAAACACACATACACATCATAAAAATGAACTGAAATAAATACACAAACAATAAAGCAGTAAACACTCCCAAGGCAGTGTCAGTGTAGTCAAATAAAGCAGGCCTGCGTGTATCTCTACTCCTAACCATTCAGAATGTATCTTCTCAGGTCATTCCTGCCTTTGACTCTGTTCAGGATCACATACAGTCGTTTGATTGATTGATTAATGCCCAGCATGATAGGAATTGTAATATTAGATGTCGTCAATAGCACAAGTATTGGAACAGTAGCATCGCAACTTAAAAGAAAACAACAACAAATCCACATAAGTAAAATTATGCTTGTGTCAATACTTTTGATAGTGACTTGATTTTACTCATTCCAGCGATATATGAGATACTGGCACATACACAGCACTGACCACAGCCTGAAAGATGGAGGGTTTGCTTTCCCACAGAGAAAATCATACTTTTTAGCTTGCAGGGACACAGTAGCTGTTTTGTGTCACTTGGTGATTTAGAACAAATGATTTAAAAGTTTGACAGTTACAAAATGATATATTTTAACTTACTGATGGAGGCAGCGATGGATCAGCAAGCCTCTTGTCCCTGTTGGCTAAAATCCTTGATTTTTACTATGGGATTTGGTGCGGGATTGTGAGGGCTTTATGAAGAGCTAGTTTCCAGTCAGAAAAGACCATCTGATGACAACTGTAATGTTATGTGATATTAAAGACTAAAGCTGGTGCAGAGTTTATGGGTGAACCAGTGACCAAAAAAGACAATGCAGCGACGAGGACAGACTGACCTGAGATTTAAATATCCCGCCAACTTTGAACCCGTCTTCTAGTGGTACCATCACGTTCACATAATCTAACGCCAACCCTCCTCAGTGAGAACAGATTCAAATTCAAACAGAAGAAGCCAAAACTGACACAAACTGACGTTTATCCTGACACGTGAGCAAAGCGTCGCTGTAGCTGAGTTCTACCTTTGAATGAACTGCTCTGTTATATGTGACCATCTGATAAATGTGATGTTCCTCTCTACCTTGTTAACCTCTACTCACTGGTAAAAGACATTTTAACCTCAATGTCACTTTCTAGTTTAAAAAAAAAAAAGGCTAAATAAAAATATATATAAGTGAGTAAATAAATAAATAAAACTCCTCTATTTGAAGAAGCTGTAGACGAATGAACCGAGGATGATGGTTAGAATCGCACAGCAGCAGAAGATCATCATTTGTTTCTGCAGAACGAGGAGAAAAGGAATTCAGAGACGTGATGTTAGCGACATGTTGTTGAGATGATTCTGTCTTAAATAAAGTAGTATGTAAAGGTTTGAGTGTAAATCCACGGATGTTTGATGCAGCCCGAGTCAACACAATAAAGTCATCCACTCATTTTAGTTAACTTGTAAATATAGAAGTTAGACCCAAATTATACTGAATCCTATTCCTCAAAGTCAGACTAATATTGTGAGTTAGAGTCATTGAGTGCATCTGTCATCTTACAAAGTGATGTTTTTGGTTTTTGACTTTGTTTTATCATTTCAGATAATGTACTTCCTGTGGCCTGATTTCTAATCCCATCCTCTTTTAGTATACTTTATATACTCCCGTTTCACTTGATCTCTGCCGGACTAAAAGAAGTTTAAACTTAACTTTTCTCTCTGACTGAAGCTGTTGTCATTTGTGATGGAACAGGTCAACCTGAAAAGGGGAACATCGCCACCTAGTGTAGCGGAGGTGGGCACACTTCGTTAAATCAGTAAATTCCCCACTGACTGTATATGGAAGATGAAAACGAGCATCACCACCTGGAAACAAATGAGCACAAAACATCCATGTCAGCGCTGGAGCCACTCACCCTGCGCGCCTCCTGCTGGAACTTTGCTGCTTTCTTGGTGTCGGCCACCGCCCTCTCTACAAATCCCACCGATTGGTCCATGTTGCCCTCGATCCTGTCAATCATGCCTCCCTACAAGACAGAACAAAGCACAGAAGCACAGTAAGACACATTTCTCGGCAGAGCAGGAACCAACAGCATGAGACTCCGCCCAGCCAGTTCGTGCACCTGGTTCTCCACCAGCATGGCGATGTCCACAAACATGTCATGGAGCTCTTTGATGCTGCTCTCCAGCCTCATGATGTCTTTGTGACGAGCCTCGATCTCGTTCAGAGCCTGCTGGTTGATGTTCGACGCCATGATCTGGAGCGGGGACAAACACAGACAGACAAAGGAAATTACAGGGACAGATGGACAGACGAGACATTTCACAAAACTGCACAAACATTCAGACATTTAGGCTTTTCTGAAATGGATGTTGGACTGGATGTTGGAGTCCAACAGAGTGTGTGCAAGGGATTGTGATATGTGTGTGTCTGTGAACACCCCCTCCCCCCCCCCGTGACCTCCTCTGAGGAACTCACACTGGCATAAACAAAATTGTGTCATCAGCATACATGGACACAATTTGACCATTAGTGCACAAAGCTGAGTCACATCAATAGAAAAAAATCAATTGTAATCCGAGTCACTTCAGCCTGGTAATCTGAACGTAATCTGAACGTAATCTGATGATAGCCTGATCTCCACGGCGTCTCCACGCCTGTCTTACCCCGGCAGTGAACACAGCCGAGTTGCCTCCCTCCAGCATCTCCTCCAGCTCCTCGTCGGTTGTCGCTTTCCCCGCTGTGATGTACAGAAGAAACAGTTGTGAACACATGACTGTTTTTGTCTGGTTCCATTAATCATGCGTGACTCACTGATCTCCAGTTGTCGGGCGATTCTCCCTTTGCTCTTATCTCTGAAGTCAACCTGAGCCTCGTTGTACTTTGTCATCACCTCAACAAACTTCTTGGCCAGGATGGCATGCTGGGAAAATAAATAATGTGCAAACAGTCCTTAAGATGAAATATGTCAAATATTGTGCGTTGTCATTGAAGGGCTCTGGTACTATGTTCTTGTGAGTTCACGTGTGTGTTCTACGTCTTAAGAAAATACTCAAATGAAATGAAATATCATGTCATCTGGTGTCGGACCTGTGACTTTCGTATCCTGAGGTCAGCTGACGATCGTTCATCTGCGTTTGACTCGAGCTGCCGTTCAATACCTGAAGCACAACAAACACAACCACAAGAGAAATATGACACCTTTGAATCAACAGTAGGGGAGACTGGGGTCAGTTGAGCCAAAGGGTAAGTTGAGCCATCCCTTGCTGCTAGGAAACGGTAAAAAACATTGATCATGTGACCAAATATTTAGGAGGAAGGCATCATTTCATGGAGTCTGTGAAGGTAAGAATCACATGGGTAAAGTGGTTGGACATTTATTTCCAAAACATTTTTCACTCTTGAAAGTGAATTTAGTCTATCATGAGAATTGTGTTTAGACTAAAATAGATCATTTTAAATGTGTTTTATACATCAATTGTGGTAATTGTGCTACAACACCAGGTCATAAACCTAGCATAAAAGTGCACCATTTTAGCTGTGGGGACTAATAAAGTCAAAATGGTAGCTCTGGGGTAAGTTGAGCCGGTGGGGGTAAGTTGAGCCACTGATATTTTGGCTGTAGCCCATATGTCTTAAATATTAAGGGGAGCCACCACTGATGTTCTTGAAAGAGTCACCGGTGAAGTGAGAGAAGGGAAGTCTATTCGAGCAGCAGCAAAGGATGCCAAAATAGACAGAATGACACTGAAGAGATAGGTTGACAAAAAAGAAAATGTACCTTTGAAAAAGACAGGCCATGATGGAGTAGCAGAGGCTAAAAGGATTCTCTCAGATGACATGGAGTCTGAACTTGCCAAACATATGAAGAATCTCGCAGACCAGTTTCATGGTCTTACTACCCTCAAATGCAGAGAACTTGCCTATGAGTTTGCAAAGTGAAACAACATCCCTGTGCCAGACAGCTGGAAAAGAGAAGAACGAGCATGTAATCTAAGAGATATTGAACATAGAGATCTATCTAAATATGCAAGGTTCTCTCCCAGAACTACTGCCAACCAGCCAGTTAGCTGAGAACATTCAAGCAAACTCAACTGATATGTTAGTAGAAAAATATTATTGGTTAAGATAACTTTTTTTCCAGGAGTGGATTGCCTTGAGTTGTTCAAAAACCGACAACATCTATCATGCCAGACACCAGAGGCCACATTCTTGGCAAGGGCCACTGCCTTCAATGAACACAATGTCACTCTGTTCTTTGATAAGCTGGCATCAGTGAGGGACAGGTATTTGATCCTTGCTGTGAGAAATTATTTTTGTAGTCTAATTGGAAATGAATTTGTCCTCTAAAATGTAAAATCTGTGCACTGTCTCTTCAGATACAAGTTCCCTCATGAACATGATGTATAACATGGATGAGACAGGCGTAACAACTGTACAGAAGCCAAAGCAAATTGTAACACAGATGGGGAAAAAGCAAGTTGGCTCAGTCACATGTGGTGAAAGAGGAGAGCTTGTAACAGTAGTGTGTGCTGTCAATGCTACAGGGAACACAATCCCCCCCCATGTTCATATTCCTGCGTGTCAAATACCATGAGCACTTTATCAGAGGACTGGATCAATCGGGACTGCAACAAAATCTGGTTGGATGAATGAGGAGGTGTTTTGCATGTACCTGGAGCATGTGATCCAACAAACAAACTGCTCCAAGGATCCACTACTACTGATCCTTGACAACCATTCGGCACACGTCTCACTGAAGTCTGTGGAGACAGCAAGGGAGAATGGGATCGTGATGCTCACTTTGCCACCTCATACATCCCATAAAATGCAGCCCTTGGATGTATCGGTCAATGAGCCATTCAAGACAACAAGGCCTTGGACAGTTGGATACGAACCCACCCTGGACAAACTGCTTCCATTTATGCCATCCCAGAGATTGTGCATGAGACCTTCCTGTCAGCAATGACACCAAGAAACATCCTGTCAGGATTCAAGTCCACTGGTATCTTTCCTTTCAACCCACAGGAAGCCTAATCACCATCCATGGTCACAGACAGACCCAACCCTGACGAGCAATCTGACCAGCCATCTACCTCAGCTGACCTACCAGCACCAGCACCTAGTGTCACAGGACGTGAGTCATCATCTCTCTCAGCCATCCACGATACGTATCTCCAGTAGAAATAATGCCATTCACAAAGGTGACGGCAACAAAGCCTAAAAGACACGAATCTTGACTGACACACCTGAGAAGTTGTTGTTGGAAACAAGTCACAAAGAAAAAGGAAAGAAGAAGGCTGGAGAACTTCTGAAGAAACAGGGTGCAAAAAAAAACCAACAGCCCATCATGTAAAGCAGCTCAGAGAGTGACACCATGATTCCACTCGACACAGACTGTGAGAGTTCCGAGTCCGACACGAGTGCTGAAGAAAATACTGAGCTTGCAGTGGGCGACTTTGTGGTTGTAAACTTTAAGGGCAAATCAAGAAATTACCGCTACATTGGCTTGCTGGAGAAGATTGAAGGCAATGACCTAGAGTGTAAGTTCTTGAGAAGAGGCAAAGCTGGTTATGATAAACCCACCTTTACTTTCAAAGAGAAAGATGAAGGATTCTTCCCAAGAGGCGATGTAATCGCAAAACTCCCCAAACCTCACAGAGTTGGTGACACAGCAAGGAGGTCACAGCAGTTTGTATTCCCCTGCAACCTCGACAGGTGGAATATTGAGTAAAAGCGGAGGTGGAAAATGGATGGATGGAGGGAGGGATGGGGATAGATGGAACGGGAGGAAGATAGAGGGAGGAGTTTAACAAAGATGGAGAAGAGAGGATAGATAAAGGAAAGAAGGAAGGATGATGAGGATGAGAGTTTCAGTTCAGATTGTTCAAATGTGTTACTCGTCATTGTCGTTACAAGTGCATTTTAAAGCATTCTCATGTGAAATTGTTTTTTTTTTACAAAACAGATGTTTAGCAGTAATATGCAATAATAATAAAAAAGGTATTGTACCTGTTGAATTATGTATAATAAATGAAAATACACATGAATGTGAAGAAGTGACTGTTATTTAGGGAGGGAGAAGGTGAGGGAGGGGTGGGGTGGAGGTCGAGAGGAGGGTGGGTGGGAATAGGCATATGGCTCAACTTACCCCGCTCCTATGCTCAATTGATCCCATACACGGGGTAAGTTGTGCCACAAGACCACTTTTTTTGGACATGCTATATTATCGAAACAGTTATGTTTACACTTATTGTGTTTGTTTGAAGGGATGCACAACATCCTGAAATGCAGATTTATTAGTTAGCGACAGAACTATGATTGCCTTGATGTAGTGATCCTAACTATGAAAAATGGCTCATCTTACCCCTAGTCCATAACTAGGGTCAGGTACACAGTGTGAGTACACACACACACACACACACACACGCACTATCTACAGTATGACACAAGTGAAGATGATGCTTGTGAGCTGAAAATGAATCCCTGACAATGTTGTACACACAGACTGAATCTCACAGGGTATTTCATGACGTGATCAGAGATACATGAGCTACAGTCTGTGATCATTCATGTTTCCAGGCTATCACACTCCTGATAGCAGATGATACTTGTAGTCTAGCTCCAACACAAAGATAGGCGCTAACTAGCTCAGATAGATAAAGGCTAGTTAGCTCAGAAAGATAGATAGATGCTAACTAGCTCAGATAGATAGACACTAACTAGCTCAGATAGATAAATGCTAGTTAGCTCAGAAAGATAGATAGATGCTAACTAGCTTAGATAGATAGATGCTAACTAGCCCACCAGGACAGACAGATTTTATATAATGCTTTATGATTTAGAATATGCTTTGTTTTCCTCAGGATGACATTACGCTCTAACTCTATTTCCCATTGTATTCCGTTTTACTTGTAAACCACCAGTTATTGCAAAAGCTAAATAAACTAACAGACAGAACATAAGCTTTAAAAGAGAGTAAACGGTCAAAATACTGACTCTTGAGTTTGTTTCTTGCGTTGTTGGCCGCCTTCTTGATCTCATTGGTGAGCGCTTCAAGATCATCTTGGGTTTCTGGAAGAAAGAAACAATGAATGAATGAATGAATATCTACATTATTTCGGTGACATTCATATGAAAGGTAAACATGAAGCAAGGTCATTTAACACAAACGTGCCAATAACGAAAAAAAGCAACAGGCTGAAGCACATGGTTTATTTTAAACTGGAATAAAACATTTCAGGCTTTAGTTTTGAACCAAAGTTGACCATAAAGGAGAGAGTTGTAGCTAATTATATACAATTGCTTGTGCTGTTTGCTAAATATTAACGGGCTGTTTTAGTATCAAACTGTAAACCTGCATGGATCAAACTATGTATTCTGTTTTTTCTATTTTATTTCCTTTATATGATTAGATAAACACAAGTATTAGATTGTTATATATGTTATTTTAGATGCATTTATGCAGTGGGGAACCTTCAGCGCCTTCTACGCCTTCAGAGAAGGCCTAACATTAATTCTGGACCAAAAAATATGAGTATTAAATAATTAAACTATATGTATGTATATATGTATATGTTAAAAGAAAACAATAAAAAAAATATATGTATGAGTGCTGAGAGAGAAAAACTTTCACAGAAAAACTTCTAGTAATAAAAAATCCAACTCCAGAACTGGAATTAAAAGAAAAGGTTATGAAAGTGGAAAGGCATTTCAAGACAGAAAATTCCTATTAGTTGGAGACGTGCGCACAGCATACCGGCAGCTGCACAGTGAAAACTACGGGCTGCACTTTGACTTCGGCAGGCTCAAGATTGAACTGACATTCATGGACAAACTTTGGCTGCACTTTCTGACATTTAACGAGCTGACTGAGCGCATGCCGCACCTGTATCCCCTCACCTGCCTGGTGCTGACCACCCCCATGTCCACCTCCCTCGTGGAACGGTCTTACTCAGCTCTGAAGCCAATCAAGACGCACACCAGAAACAGTACTGGACAGGATCGCCTGGGAGCTTTGGTACTGATGTCCATGGAGAAAGGACTTCATTTGGAGCTCAAGTCAAAGGACAAACTTTACGACGCTGCCATCATCAACTTCACAAGGAAAGACCGACGAATGGTCTCCAGTTTTATGAAGTTAATGTTGAGAATGTATTTTGTTGCGGGGAATGTTATTGATGTTATGGTCAATTTGTTTATATCGTTGTCATCGTTAATCAAAGAATTGCAGTTTTTCAACGCTTTCAATTCAACAAACTGTTGATTTTTTCCGCGATTATTTATTTTCTCTGCAATGATGGCTGAGGTGAAGGCCCAGCTGTAGTGCTCACGGTTCGCTACTGCTTTTGTGTGTGTGTGTGTGTGTGTGTGTGTGCACTTACTCTGGTCAGATGTAGGGGCCGCCAAAATGGTGGAGTAGAGTTTTTTGATTTCTACGACACTCCCCTCAATCTTGTCAACGCTGATTCGAATATCTTCAGCCTGGGACACACACACACACACACACACACACACACACACACACACACAAACACTATATTGAATTCTCACTCATCTGAACCCAACATTATGTTTTTATTTACAACAATTAGAATACCTGAGCAAAGAAATCATCCATGAAAGCTTCATTCTCCATAGAAACCTCGACATCATCAGGTGCGGCATCAGTCGTCTGTGAAACACACACACACACACACACACACACAGAACAGAAGACGTAACCTCTGTAACCACTGTAACCTCTGTAACCACTGTAAGGCCTTTGCCTTGGGGGGCCCAGGCAAAGGCCCAGGCAAAGGCCCAGGCCTATACCCCTGTATAAGGAGAAATTCCTCTCCTCCGAGCCTCAGTTCACCTGCAGGTGGCTGCGTGCTGTGGTCACGTGACACCACCTGCAGGTTAAATAAGTGCACCGCTCCGCACGCCTCACATGAACCTCACATTACCAAACAGCTCAGTGCTGCACAATTAAACACACTTTACATTCATTAAAATTGTTATTATTATGACAATAAAACGAGAGTTAATGCCACACAATATGAAAAATGAAAGCTGATATGATCTCCTTTTGTGTTTCCTCTGTTGATTTGCTTTATTTTATACAATTTTGCCATATTTAGATGATCTATGTCCTGTTAATGTTTGTATTTTCTGAACTAGATTGGCAAATAAAAGGGTTGAAAAAAACAAACAAACTGAAAATCATGCTCATTTTAACAATACAGGTCAACTTACACAAGTTCCTTAATATAATAATGGAACATCAGCTTTTACATTGTTTTTATCAAATGGAAAAAAAAATGATATGCAGAGTGTGTTATGTGAAATTATAAAGTTCATTATATCAGTTTCCATACATACAGAAATCCACTGTGTATAGTAGTACACACACACACACACACACACACACTGTGCCCACCTCCTTCAGCTGAGCCAGTCGGTCCTTCATCTTGACGAGTTTGAAGAGAAACACAGATTATCTGCTCAATCTGACCGACGATTACGACGACCTCGCAGTTCCCGGAGAAGAAGTCTCAGTCCAGACTACAGCAGCTTTTAAAATGGCTTCAAATTGAGCCCAGTGGATATGAACAGCTCCTTCAATTAATCCAGGAGATCTGACCTGGGGTCAGCCGTCAAAGCCAGACAGACAGACAGACAGACAGACAGACAGACAGGGAGCCCACACCTAGGTGGCAAAGTGAGGTAAAATACATCAAATATTAATGATAATATTATTCAAGAGTAGCAGACCACAAGGCTCTGTAGCTGCTTGGCTGCTCCTCTCTGAGCTAATATGTGTGGTCAACCAACCTGAGGCTCCAGTAAGCCTCTAAGGACGGATTAGGACAATAGTACTCAGGATGATAAACCGCTCTTCCTGTCACCTCCCACTGCTGCACACTGCACAGAGCCTTTTACAATACCACACACATCAGTCAGGACAGAGTTGTGAATGTATTGCAGAAAATGTCTCATAAGGATGTTTGTGGAAGTGCATCATTAAAAAAAACAAAAAAAGCTGAAGTTTGAGTCACTCTGAAAACCGCTTGCTCCTGCACCAAAGCCCACAGAGAAAATCAGTGATTTTAACATGACAGCACGCAGGAGTCACTGCTGCCTCCATCACTAAGTTCAAATGTCTTATTTTGTCACTTCAGTGATTAAAATCATTCATTCTGAGGTATCTACTGTACGTGGCACAAACTGACCGAATGAGGCAGTCAATACAAAAGCAGTTCATGTATTTTGTGAGCTTAAAAAAAAAAACGATGATTTTCTCAATGGACTTTGGTGCAGCAGAGTGAGCAGGTTACAAACTTCAGCTTTCAGTTAAAAAAACAGTTTCCTTTAAGTGGAGATCATTTGTGACATAATAAGTGTATATTACGTGTGACTTCAAACTATTGTGTTTACATGAATTGGTCACTTTACACCTGTTTATTATTTCGTGCTTTTTTTAACTCAAACACCTGCTCATATGGCAGAAAATCAAATCAAACATATGTGATGTTTGGTTTGAGATTAATATAATTATAATGTTAATGCACACAGATTTTTGTTATTACATGGTTCTCTGTTTTAAAACATATTAACCTTTTTATTAAAATTATTGGACATTTACTGCGATAACAATCGTATGGAAGAGTATTAGGGCCACATGTGACAAAATATTTTTAAAGAGAGTAAAAAATCTATTCTAATCTCAGAATTCATGCTGTTGTATATTTTCTTCTAATTTCTTTCAAACTTTTTTTTTTTTTTACATGTGGCCCTAATGCTCTTCCGTATAATCGATATCGATATATCTAATATTTAACTCTAATGTTCACAGAAGTGGTATCACTCAGATTTCCGACAGTCCCTGAAGGCGTCGTCGTCCTTCACTGCCTCTGTGGATGTTTGTGGAGAAACAGCGGTGGTGCCGCCTTCACTGACATACTAACCCACAACAGAGCTCGGAACCCGCGGACCGAACCAGACGCCGAGCCCTTGCACACACGGACCGTCCGCAGAGAAGGTGAGTGAGCGGGGACGAAGACCTCGCCGCGGGGGGTGTGGTGGTGGGTGGGGAGCGGGGTGCGGTTTTTACGTAATTAATTAAGGATTCAGCTTTGAATTTAACGTAGGTTTTGACTGTAAACGTTGTTTACGGTGGAAAAAAATCAAACACACCGTTTGGACTCGGTTTAAGTTGAAGTGAATGTTTGTTTATTTGTTTTTTTCCCTCCGGTGTGAATGAGTGACGAAGAGGAGACGCCCTCCATACCACTGCTGCGCGCGCTAGACCTTTTTTTTTGTAAACGTTAACGCGTGTGCGCGCGGACACACCGCTCTCAGGGGCGTTGTGTGAACCAGGCAAATGTGTCTTGGGCTAGCTACCTGTTGTTAGCAATAATAATCAATAGTCCTCTACATGGTATTTTTGCACATGTTAACAGCTTAGCATATTTAAGGATAAAATGTCATTAGACAGTGCTATGTTTACATGTATGTAAACATTTTTATTCTTTGTCGGGGTATGTGAGTTTGCTCCGACTGGAACTTGGAAATTCGGACTTTTCGACCAATACCGGGAAAGCAGCATTAGTCACTGATAGCGATAGCAGCGGATAACAGCGCTATACACGCTATTTTACACCTTCAAATAGCATAGGTAGCAACATTGGAATGTCCACTCAAACTCGGATATTCCGACTGTAACTGGAACACACCACATTAGCCGTTGTTAGCGAAAGCAGTCAATGACGCTCCACAGGGTAGTTAGCGCATGCAAACAGTGTAGCAACATAGGAAATGCCCCCTCAAACTCAGATATTCCGACTGTAACTGGAACACATTGTTAGCAATACCATTTAAGAACAACACTCATTAACTATACATTAACTATATATTACTATATATTACATATTACTATACATGAACTATTAACATTAACTATATATAAATGTGAGTCGGAACTCTGATTTTAAAGAAGTTTTCCAGAAGGAAACTTCTGACTAGTAACTTGGAAATTCTGACCTCCGACTACAACTGGAACACACTGAACTGTTGGACATGAGACATTTCCTAACCCTGTACCCTAACCATTAAAGCTGCTGCGGTCTGTGTCATTAGAACCAGGTTTTGGTCCTAAAGAGGTAAAAAAAATAAAAAAGTGGATACGTATAAACACATGTGCGGACACAAAACATCTCAGCCCTTCATTTAAGCAGATCCAAGAGCAAAATGAGGACCAGGTTTTGGTCTCCATGCAACTGAATACAAACATGCACACAGAGGTTTGCACCAGTGGCCATGCTGCTCTGTTCCTGCGCCTTTTGTTTCTTCTGTGTATCTGACATACCATCAGGGTGAACCTCCTGCTCCTCCCCCTCCCTCTGCTGGTCAGGGAGCCGGTGATGCTTTCAGGCTCTGTCAGAAAAATACGAAGGTTGGGAGGTTCCGGGCATTGCACTCGATCGCCTGCCAAGTCATGGAGGGAGCAGTATTTTTCTTTCATGCTCGTGAAATCACTTACAAAACCTGCCGTTACCTAAAGTAACTTGTAACACGTGCCATTTCCTGTGTCCTCTGCACAGACCTACTTTGTCAATCTGAAATTCATTCATTCATTCATTCATTCATTCATTATGTGTTCTTCATTGTATGAAAGAATCAAAATCAAGGACCGAAAAAGGAATAGACCAAAGCTCATAGCTCATTTTGGCCTAATTTACAGAATAACCCAGAATATCAGCAAAAAATAACCTCAGAATAACTGAAAACAGAACAACAATAACACTTAATATATAAAAAATCAATTCACATTCACTTCATTGTCTCTGAAAAACAGCGTAACATCACTTCTCTTCTTCTGATGAACGAACCCGACATGGACGCAGGCTGAGCTGCGTTCACAGCGCCCTCTGTCACACAATTTGGCATTTACCCAAACGGTCTGATGTGGATCGAGGCTGTACAGTATATATATTTTGAGTGTATGAGTTTGAATTAATATCATTTAACATTAAAAGTGCATTAAGGTTCATTATATTTTATATTTTTTTAGTGTAAACGTTAATATTTCATGACACGCCAGGTTAGAGGGATTCAAATTTCCACATTCTTATATTGCCACTGGATTTGCTGTCATTGGTATGAGCTCGTTGATGAGTTGATGAGTTGCTGTGTGTAACGTTGTTGGTGCAGTTCTGCTAAATTAAGCTCCCGGCGCTGTCTCAGAATAGAAAAGGAGCAGCTGAAATGCAGACAGGTGCAAATGTGCTGAGACTCACTTGTTCCAGGACAATGAAATAACAAAAATAACAACTATTAAATAATGTCATTAGAATGAATAAAGTAGAACTAAATTATGAATAAAGTCGGAAGTTTTCTTTGGCTCCAATTTTAGACGAATGCATTCCATCGTCATCATCTGTCGGTTATTTTCTCCATTAATCGAGGAATCGCTTGGTCCAGAAAAATGTTGATCAGTGATGTGAACGGATGATGTTCTCAAATGTCTTGTTTTTTTGTCCAGAAACCAAAAATGATTCAGTTTGAATGATTTCTGTGTTTTATGGAGCAAAGAAACATTTAAGAAGCTAAAAAAACATCAAAAACTGACAAATCGATGATCAGAATAGTTGACGATTCATTTAGTAATCGATTCATAACCGATTCATCAAGTCATTGTTTCAGCTGTACGAGCTACCTACCACTGAACCACCGTGGCTCAATCCTAACTCACTTTTTTAATACTTTAGAACATTTTCACCAGAAAATGACAGTCGTACAGTAAATTGTTTTACTACATTATAAAAAAGTGACTTCAACTTTCTACCAAAGTCATTTTCTGGTCACATTCTTGTACTGTATTCACAGACTGCTGACAACAATCATAACATATAAGGCACCGATTTAACTTCCAGTCAGCTCAATACGTTTGGTAGTGGTTGGGTTGGGGTCACTAAAGGTCACGGAAGACAAACATGTGATGTTTGAATATACTTTGTCACTCAGTTATCTAGAGTGAGTCGGATTCTGCTGTGCAGGAATCGAACAGAGTCGTCAGTGAGACGTCACGCGGGGTTATCGCTTATCACACGAGTGTCGCGTGTGTGAGTGTTTGAACGTCGCACTTTATCACTGGCCTTTAGTGAGAGAGGTCAGCGTCAGAGGAGAAAGAGAAGAACACAATGTGTGTCTGATGATTCACAACCACAGGAGGTTTTTACTGAATAAAAGGAAATCGGAAAAAAAAAGCCTAAAGACCCATTTACACGTATGGTCCCAGCTCGCCTCGCCTCGGCACGGCATAGGTCGATTTTTCCACTGCTTGTTTCTTGTGACGGATGTCGCGCTCACGCCTCTTCCTGTGACGGCACTCTGACCAATCAGTGGCCGGCAGTCCTCGACAGAGCAGGTACTAAAAAAAAGGACCAGGTACCAGCTACTATTGCTAATGGAAACACAAAATTGTTGCCTGGAAACACGACGCGAGTTGGTGGAAACACGCCATAAAGTAGTAAAAAAAAATTGCGGTACCAGCTGTTGGAAAAGCCGCGCTCCAGGCGCAGTCGTACAGGACCATGGAAAAGCCGCTACAGGAAAGTGTAACAGCAGCAGAAACGGTGGCAGCAGCAGTAACAGAAAGCAGCAGGAAACAGTGGGAAAGAAAGTAATTAGGTGAAAGTGAAGAGGAAACAGCAGCAGCAGTAACAGCAGCAGTAAAGCAGCAGCAGCAGCAGTAACAGTAGCAGCAGAGCAGCAGAAACACAGCAGCAGCAGCAGTAAAGAGCAGCAGTAACAGCAGCAGAAACAGCAGCAGTAGCACAGGCAGTAGCAGTAGCAGCAGCAGAGCAGTAAGCAGCAGCAGCAGCAGTAGCAGCAGCAGCAGCAACAGCAGCAGCAGTAACAGCAGCAGCAGCAGAAACAGCAGCAGTAACAGCAGCAGTAGCAGCAAGCAGCAGTAACAGCAGCAGCAGCAGCAGTAACAGTAGCAGCAGTAACAGCAGCAGCAGCAGTAGCAGCAACAGCAGTAAG
This sequence comes from Solea senegalensis, assembly GCF_019176455.1. NCBI lineage: Eukaryota > Metazoa > Chordata > Actinopteri > Pleuronectiformes > Soleidae > Solea > Solea senegalensis. The sequence continues at coordinate 25,620,481 of NC_058026.1, forward strand.
CAGCAGTACAGCAGCAGCAGTAACAGCAGCAGCAGCAGCAGTAACAGCAGCAGTAAACAGCAGCAGTAACAGCAGCAGTAACACAGCAGCAGCAGTAACAGCAGCAGCAGAAATAGCAGCAGTACAGCAGCAGTAACAGCAGCAGAAACAGCAGCAGTAACTCCGTAGATTATCCACCAGAGTGCAGGATCTTCATCTGTGTAGGATGTTTATTTGAATGTGTAATAACTTCCTAAAGACAAAATGTAATTCACAGACAAGTTACGTAAAATCCCATTGCCCCGCCGCATATTTCCTCAACTCTCGCAGTTTTTGCCCGGTGACTCCATTGTCATTAAACGCAGCAGTGGTTGTGTAAGCTGGCGATCCCCGCCGTGGTTGCCGAGGCTGTTCCGAAGCTTCCAAGTTGGAAAGTCCAAGTTCACTCTACAAATGGAAAGCATCCATTAGGTTGGCCTTAGATTTCTGCATGGAGTTTGCATGTTCTCCGGTATGCGCGGGTTTTCTCCGGTCCAAACACATGCAATGTGGGGATTAGGTGAATTGGACACTCTAAATTGACCATAGGAGTGAGTGTGAGAGTGAATGGTTGTTTGTCTCTAGCTGTGTGTGGCCCTCCGATGGACTGGTGAACTGTCCAGGGTGTACCCCGCCTATCGCCCGATGTAGCTGAGATTGGCACAGCACCCCCCGCGACCCTCTGGTGGAGGATAAAGCGGTAGATGATGACTGACTGACTGACTCTCTGTGTGTCTGCAGATGATGTGGACCGTTGTGATCCTGCTGGCTGCTGCTCTACATGTGGGTGAGTGTCATCATCATCATCATCGTCATCAATTTCTTACTTTAATCTCAGAGGTTCTGACTTTAATCTCGGAATTTTTGACTTTATACTCAGGTTTCTGACTTTAATCTCAGAACTTCTGACTTTAATCTCGAACTTCTGACTTTAATCTCAGATCTCTGACTATAATCTCAGAATTTCTGACTTTAAGATCAGAATTCTTTCTTTGCTGTTTGAAGTGAATCAACTGGTTTCACTTACTCATCTAGATTGTATTGCCATGTTTAGGGCTAGAAATTAAATAATTGATTAAATCAGAAAATAATAGAATAGAGAATAGACTTGGATTCTGTTGAATGTGTGTGTACCCTTGCAAAGTTGTGGACTCTTTGGTTTTGTCTGTAGGAACCTTCTCCTCTCTGAAAATACACCTAGAATGTCTGTAACTCTGGATTTTTCTTGAAAGTTCTCAAGTCTGTCCATGATCTACGCTTCATCCTCAACTATTCACTCTCACATTCACACCTGTAACCCATTTACCAGATCCCCGGGTCTTCTGGCCCAGTCCTTAAGTCCTTGTCTGAAGGAACCTTGGTTTTAATGAATATTGTAAAGAAATAAGAAGGAAGCCTCTGGTCACAGTCCCAGTGTTCTTCTCCTCCTGCCTGTAGAATCTTATGGGATGCACGGTCAGGAGCGTTTATTCCACGGTCGCCAGCTGAAGATCTACTTGAACAAGAACTGTGATAAGCTGGAGTTCATCCCAGCGGATGATCCCTACAACTCCATCCTGTACTGGGACCGACTCATGGGCAGGTGAGGAAACAGCTGAAGGACAAGGTCGATGTCCATCAGTCGCAGGGTGACGTTCACGCACTTACATTATGATACGATGTCTCTGCAGGGCGAGGAAGGGTCGCGTGTCGGGCACGGGCTCTGACCGACGATGGTTCATCGACAAGGTAAACACAGACGCGTGCACACCTGGGCCTGACACGTCTGTAGAGCTGCTGTGAATGGATTAGGGCCACGGTTCTCAATATGTGGTGATATTATTGGTATCGTGTGTCGTGTATGGTGAGGTTATCCCGTGAGTCCCACCGCTAATGTTGTTCTAATGTAGTTGTTCAAATCCAATCCACTTATGTGATTAATAGATGTTTAAAGCATGTATTTAGAAACTTGAACGACTCCAATCACGACCTACTTTATGTGACGCTGAGTATTTTCCAGCCTCGTGAACGTTGAGTACCAATGGAATGTTTCACAGGAGAGACGGGAAGCTTGATAAACGAGTATTGCGTTGACTCGCACTCGTGTCAAACAATGATCTGTGTTGAATCTCGCTGCATTGTGGATTTGTGAAGCAGGAAGTATCATTTTCTTCAACTTCAATATAACTGGTTCAGTATATGTAGTATATGTAATGTTCACGGAAGAGTAACAACAAAAAACTGCATGCATCTCAGAATTTCTGACTTTAATCTCAGAATGTCTGACTTTAATCTCAGAATGTCTGACTTTAATCTCAGATTTCTGACTTTAATTTTAGCATTTCTGACTTTAATCTTAGAATTTCTGACTTTAATCTCATAATTTCTGACTTTAATCTCAGATTTCGCACTTTAATCTCAAATTTGACTTTAATCTCAGATTTTGACTTCAATCTCAGATTTCTGACTTTAATCTCATATCTCAGAATTTCTAACTTTAATCTTATAATTTCTGACTTTAATCTCAGATTTCTGACTTTAGTCTTAGAATTTCTGACTTTAATGTCAGAATTTCCTGTCCTGAGTTTTCAGCTTCTTAAATGTTAATAAATACATTTAAAACATGGACAGATTCATGAATTATGCAAATAATTGTTCGTGATGACATGTGTTTGTATCCGTCTGTCTCAGGTGACTTATGAGGACCAGGGGACATACGTTCAGAGAGACTTCTGGAATAAAGAGGTCTCCACCATCAAAGTGGCTGTGACGAGTAAGTTTCCAGAATCCTGTCATGAATCAATCCCAGCTTAAATTTGCCGCTTCATCACAGCTGGAAACTGACATTTTAAATGTAACTCTCCCACACCAAAACCCATTGAGAAAAGTGCGTTTTAAGCTTGTGTGGATCTGCTGCTCTATGCTGCCTCGTGTGGTGAGTGTGTGTCACTCAGGTTGATGTTTGAATGTACTGACGGATGCCGCGGTGGATCGTTAGCTTCCGCAGGTTTTCTGGATTCTGGACTTTGGTGTGGTTAGGTAAACTCACAGGCTTCATTCCTCTCGTCTCGTCTGTAGCCAGACTGAACTTTGAGAAGTGCGTCGCAGGAGAGAGTCTCTACATCCCACTTGAGGGCCTCGACCTGGCCGACGCTGAACTCATCTTCACCGGACAGAGCGCCAACGTGACGCTGGTGAGATGAACGAGTGAGGGATTGAGATGGTTTTTAATAACCTGTCCTGGAAGAATTAAATGTCAAGCAGCAGCTTACCAACAACTTGGTCTTGTCTTCTTCAGGTGCATGATGGTGCTCCAGTAGGCCAAAACCTCCCAGATTACTGGAACCGGGTTGAGACCCACAGTCTGAGGCTGGAGATCAAATCCGTGAACACCACCGATGAGGGACGTTACTTACTGAAAGACAGGAAGGGCCGGGAGGTGTCTATAACCAAGATGGACCTGACGGGTGGGTTCCTCAGAAAAGCTTTAAAATCAACGCTCATGATCTGATTTCTCGTCAGTGGGATTTTGCGCCTCGGTCCTCACCCTCGGTCTTTTTCCTCACCGCAGACCATCATGAGACCACAGACGGGAACCCGCTCATGGCTCTGCTCTTACTGCTGGGCATCCCGGCCGGAATCTGCTGCTGCTGTCGCAAGAAGATCTTCAAGAAGAAGGCCACCACTGCCGCGACGCTTCAGGTACAGTAAGACACGCCCACACAGATGAACCATCATGTGGTTCACGTTCAAGCTCAGTGTGTAACATTTAGACTTCACTCAATAACTTGAGTGATTCATTATCTGTGCTTCTTGTCTGCAGACGACACCAGACGCCGTCCATCCTCCTCCCAGTGGCCCCGTCGGACCCTCGCCTCCGTACAGCGCTCCAGGACAACCGGGAACGGTCCGAAAACTCTCTTTTTTACCTCACACGTCTTCACAGAGTCCAACCTGGTCACACAGTAGAGTTACACAGACACGTCTGAGAGAGACGCAGACACGTCTGCAGAGAGACGCAGACACGCCAGCAGAGAGATTGACACGCCTGAGACAGACACAGACACGCCTGCAGAGAGACAGACACAGACACGCTCAGTAGAGAGACACAGCATACTCTGCAGAGAGATTACCACAGACACGCCTGCAGAGAGACAGACACAGACACGCCTGCAGAGAGACAGACACAGACACATCTGAGAGAGACACAGACACGTCTGCAGAGAGACACAGACACGCTCAGTAGAGAGACACAGACACAAATGCCTGAGAGAGACACACAGACATCGCCTGTGAAAGAGAAAGACACAGGATATCGCCTTGCAGAGAGATGGCCAGACACGTCTGCAGAGAGACAGTAAAACAGGAACCTGCTTAACCTGCTCAGGTCTGCGATCCTTTAAATACATGTTTGCCGAGTTATGAACAAAGCATTTCAAACATTGAAGTGACAAATTAAGACGTTTGTTATAATGACTGATTTGCTCTGTGGACTTTGGTGTGAGGAGTTTCTGGTCAGAAAAAGGCACATTGTGTAGAATTGAGGAGGGTTTGAATATACAACCCCGAGACCTATGTGCGTATAAGCAGCAAACACATATTTAAAGAGTAACTAAACCCCCTGGGCTGAGGCTAACTCCGCCCAACGTCTGATTATGAAAATCTAAAAAACCTGGGTGACCTATCAGCGAATCAGAAAATAGTATTCACTGTCGCCGGGTCAATGCACTGGTTGCAGACTGAACACGCTGAATCACTGTGAAAGCACAAAAAAACAGATTCTTCACAGAGTGTGGTTGTGATTTGTCTGACGCTCACTGAACGCAACATTGTTCTGTGTTTCAGGTTTACTACCACGGACCCAGTCCTGGCATGGTACACACACACACACACACTGGATATAAATAAGAATATTATTGCTGAGTTGATGATGTTTATTCCTGAGGTATTTCTTCCTGTGTGTGTGTGTGTGTTACGCTGCTCAGGGTCCTGCGGGCCACCCTCCACCTGCCGGCCCTGGACAATGGAACGGTCCTCCACCATCCCCAGTGAGTGTCTTCATCCACATTCATCCAATCACATGAGTCGTAAAATTTTTTAAAAATGCTTAATTAAGCATTACGCACTAAAAGCGGCTCGCTGCCCCCTCACTGAGAGGATCGCAGAGGCACTCGCAGAACTCGAGACTGTTCACTGTCCTCGCTCCCAAATGGTGGAACGATCTCCCCATCGACATCCGGACAGCTGAAAGCCTCCACATCTTCCGACGGCGACTAAAAACACATTTCTTCCGACTCTACCTCGACTAAGACGACAAAAAAAAACAAAAAACTTGTACATCGCACTTATGACTAGCACTTCATAGTTTGTTCTACTTGAAGCTCTTACTTACTTCTAGCTCTTATTTGTACCCGAATGTTTAAATGCACTTTTGTAAGTCGCTTTGGATAAAAGCGTCTGCTAAATGACATGTAATGTAATGTAATGTAATGTAAAATGTTGATTTTTAATGTCACCCGTTACTAGAAGTACTTCCTGTTTAATGTATTACAACAGCAAATGTCTGATATTCATATAAACAAACGTCTGATATAAACAAATGTCTGATATTCATATAAACAAATGTCTGATATTCATATAAACAAATGTCTGATATATACAAATGTCTGATATTCACATAAACAAATGTCTGATATTCATATAAACAAACGTCTGATATGAACAAATGTCTGATATTCAGTTCTTTTGTGTCTGTGTGTGTGTCCATGCTTAAGTGTATAAGAATGTGTGTGTGTGTAGGAATATCTGGTTAAATTAATAATTGATTGTTTGTGATGATTCATGTTTGATTCATAAAAAATGTCTACATTTACAAGTCAGTGACTTAATTGATCTTGAAATAAACGTGAAAAAAAGTCATAAAAGTCTCTCTGCTTACTCACATGATGTTAAGCGCGGTCAGTTGTGTTAGTAGTTTTAGTTTAGTGTCACTTCCTGGGTTCCTGGGAACTTCACTGTTCCTGTTTTTTTTTCTACTTCCTGTGAGCACCTTGTCTGCCTTGTTCTGTGCCGTCTGATTCCCTGATTGTTTTCACCTGGTGATCCTTATCCTCACTCCCTATACATACTCCCTTCTCCCATTTCCTGTTGCCAGAGCGTCAAACGTGTTGTCAGCGTCTGTGCCACAAAGACAAAGGTCAATTATTGTCATAGTCAAGCTCAGGTTTCTGTTTGTTTCTCAGTTTAGGATTTAGTTTAGCTTAGCGTTTAGCCTTTTTTCAGAGCTGTTCCAACTCACCTTTTGTTTGCTGATTTAAGGAGTGAATAAAGCTCTTCAAAACCCAAAACATTGTTGGCATGTGAGCAAGGATGGATTACTGAATGAGCCAACTGGGCCCAAGAGGTCAAGGGGCCCTGAAGCCCAAGTCACAACCTCAATGAGTCAAAAAGCAAAAGGCTATGAATCTGACCACATTTATGTATTGCCCTTGTCCAGCTGGCCATCTCAAAAATGCACCAGAATATAGGAAATCACATCTACCAGATTCAAAATGTTCTGGGGGAGGAGCCCCAGACCCCCCTTCCCATATACACCCACTCTTGAACAAATAGGGAGGTCCTTGTGCCCAGAGGAAGTCAGTCAGTCAGTCATTATCTACCGCTTTACCCTCCACCAGAGGGTCGCGGGGGGTGCTGTGCCAATCTCAGCTACATCGGGCGATAGGCGGGGTACACCCTGGACAGTTTGCCAGTCCATCGCAGGGCCACACACAGCTAGAGACAAACAACCATTCACTCTCACACTCACTCCTATGGTCAATTTAGAGTGTCCAATTTACCTAATCCCCACATTGCATGTTTTTTGGACTGTGGGAGGAAGCCGGAGAACCCGGAGAGAACCCACGCACACACGGGGAGAACATGCAAACTCCATGCAGAAAGGCCCTTGTTCCAACCGGGGCTCGAACCCGGGTCTTCTCGCTGCAAGGCAAGAGTGCTAACCACTAGACCACCGTGTGGCCCCCCCAGAGGAAGTGTAGTTCATAATCTGTCTGTGTAAATACAATTGATAATGTAACATTATAGTGTGACTTGTCAATAATCGTCAAGCACAGGTGACTCCGCATAGACTCCCATCAAATTCTGCTTAGGGTCCCCTAAAGGCTCGGGCCGGTGGCTGTGGCGGCCGGTGTCGGCACAGGTGTCAGCTGTAGCTGACAGATCAGGTAAGTGAGGCTGATGATGTCTCTGTCACTGACAGTGTCTCTCAGAGCATTGATTTATTCTCTCTGGAGGAGATCAATCATTTCTTAGACGACACTTTTGGTAAAACAGTAAATGTCAGTGATTGTTTTCCTGATACCTCTGCCACCGCCCTTCAGAGAGTTCAGTTAAAGAAAGTTGTGACTAACCTATGGAAAAACTCAACCATTGCCAATGCTACAAAAAAAAGGAAATAAGTGAAATTGTCTAAATAAAAGGTCATGATCAATTATAACTTGATGTTTCTTTCTTTCTGGTTTTTGCTGTTCTGTTTCTTTTTGTCTGACATGAAGGTCTCGAGAGCAGCTTCTTTAAACATTCATGGAGGTAGAGACGCACACAAACCAGCTTTAGTTTCTGAAATCATTCAACAGAAAAGACTGGATGTGATTTTTCTGCAGGAAACACACAGTGATAGTGGAAATGAAATAGACTGGGCTTTATGGTGGAAAGGACAGTATGTCCTCAGCCACGGCACCAACTTCAGTGCAGGAGTTGCTGTTTTATTCTCTCCCCTTTTAAACATTAGGATTATCTCGAGCTCAGAGATCATCAAACTCAAAAAGATCATCAATGTATGTATTATCAATGAATGAGTGAGTGAGTGAGTTAGTTAGTTAGTTGGTTGGTTGATCTGAACTGATCGCTCTCTCGTATGTTAAAGAGGAGGCGGAACCTTTGAGCCGAAGTAGCGTTTCCTCCGGAGAACTTTAATGATCGAGCCGCAACCGCGCAGCTGCAGGCCACAGACGTTCAGCGGTCGTGATGCAGGACGCCTGGTCTCACTTAGGTCCGCTGCAGTGGATTCGTTTCGTCAACAAACAAATAAAAGTGACGGCGGGAAAAGATGAGGAGCGCCGCGGCTGGCTCGTGACCGTGGACCCGGTGTCCGCGAGGTAACGTCAAACATCCGTGTGCGATGACGTCACATATTTAATGTGTTTAAGGTTTGAGTGTTGTCACTGAGTCACGTTATTTATTTTTAAAACTGAATTTACAAAGGCTTCTACGGTGTTAACATTCGGTTTTCAAAATAAGACGCAGAAGGAACCGAATCTGAGCGCACGTTTATCTCACAGCTGTGTTTCATCAAGAACTCTGATTATTGGTGATTATCGGTATGAAAGAAGTGAAGAAAATATCACTTTTATGATAGATGTAGATAGATAGATTATACAAAAACATCACTGAAACAAAGCATATCATCTTCATCATAACCATCATCTTCATCGTCATCTAGAAACTATTGTTGCTCCAAAGATGTGACGAAAATCACTGACATCAAATCTCTTAACTTTCCTCTTCATGATTGTGAGCTACAATAATGTTCACCAGTAATCATCGATAATCACCAGTAATCATCAATAAACCATCAATAATCACTAGAGCTGCAACTAGCGATTATTTTCATAATCGATTAATCTGTCGGTTATTTTCTCAATTAATCGTTTGGTCCATAAAATATCAGAAAACCTTAAAAAATGTTTATCGGTGTTCGTTAAACCTGGAAATGATGATGTTCTCAAATGTCTTGTTTTCTCCACAAACCAAAATGATTAACTTTTAATGATTTCTTTGTTATCCAGAGCAAAGAAATGAAGAAAATACTCACATTTAAGAAGCTTAAACAAGCGGAAATCTTGTTTAAATCATGAAAAAAGATTTGAACCGATGAATCCATTATAAAAATAGTCGTTGATTAATTTAGTAATCGATTAATTGATTGTTTCAGCTCTAATAATCACCAATAAATCATCAATAATCACCAGAGGGAGAGTATTATATAATATGCTCTGTGTCTCCTCACAGTCTGGTTCTTGTGGACTTCAGGGAGGACGGGAAAATGTCAGTGGACATGGTGATGGGTCACGCCGTGGAGGAGGTGCAGGTCTTGCAGGAGGCTGATAGTGAGACCTTAGACCGCCTCCAGAACTCCTTAATCCTCCCAAAGACCTGCAGCCTGGATGCTGAGGAGCTGAGGAGGAGAAGGGCGTTCCTCCAGACCTGGATCCAGAAGAACCGAATCCCAGTGGAGGAGGAGGGGGAGGAGCTGAGGGTGGCAGGGGTCCTGACCATCAGGGCCCCGTACAGACCAGATGATTGCTGTAGCTCTAACCAGATCATTCTGGACCGCATCCAAAAACTGATCCAGAATCTGAATTAGTTCTGTTGACTCTTCCGTTCGGATTTCAGCTCCGTCTCTGAACCAATCACAGCGCAGTAAAAAAAAACTTAAGTTAATAAATAAAACCTATTTGATAACTCGTCTCTCCCGTGTCCTCAGAAGATGCTTGTTATACTTTTCACTAATTGTTTGACTTTTATTTTGACAGTCCACCATTTCTTGTGTGTCTTTCTTTTGACATAACCATATTTCTTATTAAACCTTTATTTTGACAGTCCACTGTTTCCTGTGCAACTTTATTTTGATATAACTATTTCTTGTTGATTGGAGTGAAAAACAAGTGATGATTCACAGACATCAGTGAATTGTTTGATTTTGTAATTGTAGTAGTACTTTTAGTATCAGTAGTAGTTGTGTCTGTAGTAATAGTAGTAGTTGTATAAGTATCAGTTGTAGTAGTTTTAGTATCAGCAGTAGCAGTATCAGTAGTACTTGTAGTATCAATAGTAGTTGTATCCGTTGTAGTAGGTGTAGTATCAATAGTAGTTGCAGTATCAGTAGTAGTTGTATCAGTAGTAGTTGTAGTTGTTGTAGTAGGTGTAGTATCAATAGTAGTTATTGTAGTACCAGTAGTAGTTGCAGTATCAGTAGTAGTTGTATCAGTAGTAGTTGAAGTATTAGTTGTAGTTGTTGTAGTAGTAGTAGATGTAGTTGTAGTATCAGTAGTAGTTGTTGTAGTACCAGTAGTAGTAGTAGTAGTTGTAATATCAGTAGTTGTAGTTGTAGAATCAGTAGTAGTTGTAGTAGTAGTAGTTGTTGTGGTAGTAGTATCAGTAGTAGTAGTAGTAGTAGTTTCAGTAGTAGTAGTAGTATCAGTATTAGTAGTTGTTGTAGTCGTAGTATGTAGTAGTAGTGGTAGTTGTAGTAGTAGTATCAGTAGTAGTTGTAGTATCAGTAGTAGTAGTAGTAGTGTCAATAGTAGTAGTAGTTGTAGTATCGGTAGTAGTAGTAGTAGTAGTATCAGTAGTAGTAGTAGTAGTTGTAGTATCAGTAGTAGTAATAGTTGTAGTAGTAGTATCAGTAGTAGTAGTTGTTGTAATATCAGTAGTAGTTGTAGTAGTAGTAGTAGTAGTAGTTGTATGTGACGGCCCCTGCCTAGCCAAGCCTCAAGTGTGTTAATGCTGGTATGAGTCGTGTGTATTTTTCCCGCAGATCTATGGGATCTATGGGAGAGTGTGGGTGTGGCAGCCAGCTGAATTTAGAGCACCTGTGACTTGCTGCCACAGAGGATAAAAGGCCTTCCCTCAGTGCCATTCGGGCTCTCTGGTTTTGACACTTCACCAGCCAGCAGCTGCAGGCCTTTTTGTTTGTTTGATTCTGGTTCTGTTTTCACTCCGCCACAACACCATACATTCAATATTTACGCACCCACACTTACATGGCTGATATCACTGACTGACACACTCCATATTTGCAAATTATTGTTTAGTTGTCTATTTTGTTATAATAAATATTTTTACTTTCCTGCCATCCATTGCGTCTCTTCCCATATGTATGTCATGGCCTAGGAGCCGGGTTATGACATTGTTGTAGTATCAGTAATAGTAGTAGTTGAAGTATTAGTCGTAGTAGTAGTTGTAGTATCAGTAGCAGTAGTAGTAGTAGTATTTGTAATAGCAGTAGTTGTTGTTGTAGTACCAGTAGTAGTTGTAGTATCAGTAGTAGTAGTAGTAATGTTAGTAGTAGTATCAGTAGTAGTAGTTGTACTATCAGTAGTAGTAGTATCAGTAGTAATAGTATTTGTAGTATTTGTAGTATCAGTAGTAGTTGTTGTAGTACCAGTAGTAGTAGTAATGTTAGTAGTAGTATCAGTAGTAGTAGTAGTTGTAGTATCAGTAGTAATAGTAGTTGTAGTATCAGTAGTAGTAGTAGTTGTAGTAGTATCAGTAGTAGTAGTAGTTGTTGTAGTTGTTGTAGTATCAGTAGTAGTTGTAGTATCAGTATTAGTAGTTGTAGTAGTAGTTAGGTAGTAGTATCGGTAGTATTTGTAGCCAGTATCGTAGTTGTTGTAGTACCAGTAGTAGTTGTAGTATCAGTAAGTAGTAATGTTAGTAGTAATTAGTAGTAATGGTACGGTTGTTGTATCCAGTAGTAGTAGTATCAGTAGTAATAGTAGTTGTAGTATCAGTAGTAGTAGTAGTTGTAGTAGTATCAGTAGTAGTAGTAGTTGTAGTATCAGTAGTAGTTGTAGTATCAGTAGTAGCAGTATTAGTAGTTGTAGTAGTAGTTTTAGTAGTATCAGTAGTAGTAGTTGTTGTAGTAGTAGTTGTAGTATCAGTAGTAGTTGTTGTAGTACCAGTAGTAGTTGTAGTATCAGTAGTAGTAGTAGTAGTAATGTAGTAGAGTATCCATAAGTAATGTGGTTAGTATCAGTAGTAGTAGTAGATGTAGTAGTATCAGTAGTAGTGAGGATAGTGGTTGTAGTATCGGTAGTAGTAGTAGTAGCATCAGTAGTAGTAGTAGTAGGCTAGGTTGTAGTTGTAAAGTATCAGTAGTAGTAGTAGTTGTAGTATCAGTAGTAGTAGTAGTTGTTGTAGTATCAGTAGTAGTAGTTTTAATATCAGTAGTATCAGTCGTAGTAGTAATAGTAGCAGTTGTAGTATCAGTAGTAGTAGTATTAGTAGTAGTTGTAATATCAGTAGTAGTTTTAGTATCATATAGCGACACAACTGTGCCAAAACTCTGGGCTTTCTGTGGCCTTTAGGAAGGTTTTACAAATGAGAATTGAGCATAGGTGTGAATGTGAGAGTGAATGGTTGTTTGTGTGTCAGTGTGAGAAATGTCACATTCACATTCACTAAACTGAGAAAAATCACTTTATTTTATATCACATCTGTGTAAATATAGCAGATTTATGGGATGTTTTGTTTTGTGATTAGAGCTTAAATCTGTGATTCAGGACTTTGAACTGTAGAGGGCAGCATTTATCCTGTGAGTTACTGAGTCTGTCTCCTCCCTCAACTGCACACTTCACAGGATCCAGACCCTTAAATGAGCTGTAGATCATCAGTTATTTATTGGCCAACAGGCGGTGCTTATATGATCTGACCAATCACAGGCGGCAGAGACAGTGAAGTGGACTCTCGTCAGTGTTGGCTTTAGAAGAAGGATTGTAGCAACCGATAACGTAATAATGGCCAATAACGTAATAACGGCCAATAACATAATAATTTAAATGTAATAAAAACAATTAGAGTAAGACGTTGTGTTCTGTGATGGTTTTTTTGTTGTTTGGTTCACACCTGCAGTGTACACTTGCAGCCACTGTGTGGCATCGTTTGCATGTAGAACGTTGTCCTCTACAGTCGTCTCCTTTTTTTACCTCTGAGTAAGAATGGAAGTTGTCGTTGCCTTGTGTTTTTTAGCTCTGTTAGCTTTTCGTGTTAGCCGGTGAAACCCACACGCCAAAAGAAGTTGTTACATGTTTAAGTGAATCCTACACCTTCTACGATAAAAGGGAAGGACTTAACAATCGTATCCATACGCCTTATTTTCTTAGACGCAGTTAAATCATATCAGTCTTGACCATTCACAGCTGCTTTACACGAGGCACAAGGCACTGTTTATAGACAACATCATATTTAACACTGTTTATAGACAACAACACATTACAATCACAATACAGTCACAATGCAGTCACACTACAGTCACAATACATTCACATTACAGTCACAATACATTCACAATACATTCACACTACAGTGGATAAGTCACTACGGTCACAATACATTCACATTACAGAGTCACATGCATTCCCATTACAGTCAGCTAAAATCACACTACAGATCACCATTCACACTACGGTCACATTACGGTCATGCTACAGTCACACAAGTCATAATACATTCACACTGATGCACTACAGTCACATTTGTCACACACAAATTCCACTGGCCATTCACATTACAGTCACGCTACAGTCACAGAAATACATTCACTACAGTCACATTACAGTCCATTACGAAGTCATACTACAGTCACACTAAAGTCATAATACATTCACTACAGTCCTACAGTCACAATACATTCACACTACAGTCACATTACAGTCATACTACAGTCACACTAAAGTCATAATACATTCACACTACAGTCACACTACGATGCATACAAGTCACTACGGTCTAATACATTCACATTACAGTCACAATACATTCACACTACAGTCACACAGTCACAATACATTCACACACAGTCACCTCTGAATCTTAATACATTCACACTACAGTCTGTAATACATTCACTACAGTCACGGCTTGTTCACATTGGTCACTACAGTCACAATACTGCACGTCACAATACATTCACTACAGTCACATTGGTCACACTAAGTCACAATACATTCACACTACAGTCACGTAAAGTCATAGCTACATTCCTTTTCTGATCGCATTTCCTGATCACACACAAAATCACAATACATTCACACTACAGTCACACTACAGTCACATTACAGTCACACTACAGTCACACTAAAGTCAGTCACACTACAGTCACATAACAGTCACATAACAGTCCTTTACAAGGAAGGCTACAGAGCTAATTAAAACATATCTGAATGTATTAAATCGTCCCTTTGTTGGTTGCATATATAGCGACATTGCTTGTTTTTTATTTTTCAACCGGAGATTATTGTTTAATAAATATCAAGAAATCAAGATCAAAACTCTCTGTGCGTGCTTTCAAGGAAATGTGTGTCGGACTATCTGTGCCACAAATGGAACAAGAACGGTAAACACAGGATTCGCCGTAATACTCTCCCTCTCTCTCTCTCTCCCTCTCTCTGTCGACTCCCTCTCTCTCTCCTCTGACCTCCATGTCCTGCAGCTTCAGCACTTAAACACTGGCTGATCTTCAGAGTGAAGGTTCTGCTGCAGCTGCAGACGATCAGACTGTTAATGAAAATACACACACACTCACACAGAGAGAGAGACACACACACACACACATACACACACACACACACACATACACACACACTCAGCCTCTCTCTGCACTCCCGGCAGGTGAGGAAAGTGAAGATACTCACACACACCACACACACATTGATCTGTATGGAGTTTGTGCAGAATCACCCTGCCTCTGACCTTTGACCTCTGACTCACTGATAATCAGAATAGTGACAGTGATTGCTGCTGTTTCCAAAAACAATCTCTGCTTCTTTATATTCAAGTTAGTCTCTCACACTCACACACACACTCTTGTTCAACATTCATGACTTGAGGGGACATTGCATTGAATTACATTTATTTCCTGGAGACTTACTCTAAATCCTTTTGTCCCCACAAGGAAGACAAGTCCCCATAATGTGACTGTGTAAACGGGTTTAGGTCCCCACAACATTAGTAATACCTGGACACATATACATACACACACAGACACACACAAGGAGAGGAGGAGAAGAGGAGGAGAGTAGTGTTACAGGAAGCAGCTGAATTATTGATCACGTTAATGGACAAACTTTCTCTTTTTTCGCTGTCACATTGAGTCACCTGAGATTTCCCATGAGGCCTCAGTCATCAGGTCGTCATGGTTACCTGACTGATGACAGGAGAGTTTAAACTGTTTTTTTTGTTGTCCTGTCGAAATAAAAAATCTACATGTTTGGATTATTTCTATCAACGAGTCGTGAATGGTAAGAACGCAACAGGCCGGAAGAAGCCATCTGTTTTATTTTGAAAGCGCTTCCGGTGGGTTTCCGCTGCTGCTGCGCACTACCTGCTTTCACCTTGACGCGGCACCGACTGTCCGTCACGGGAGCGGCTGGCGGGAGCGAGGATGGCTGCAGAAGATGCTCAGTAACGGACACAGCGACACAAAGCAGGCCAAGAACAGCGCCGGGACCTGCTCCGGGACCGGGTGCCGTTCGGTCCATGTTCCGACCATGGAACGAGCCCGGCCGGTGACGGTGACGGTGTCCGCGGTGAGCCTCGCGCTCAGCGTCACGTCGCTACTGCTGCTGGTCACCGCCATCTCCACCGATCACTGGTATGAGACCGACACCCGCCGACACAAGGACAACTGCGACCGGCACGGTTCCGACTCCAACGACCAGAAGAACCGCGAGATGCCCATCTACCACCTGCCGCTGGTGGACACTGGAGGCGGCGGCGGAGGAGGAGGAGGCGGCGGCGGCGGTGGTGGAGGTGGCGGAGGCGGCGGTGGGGCCCGGCACCGGGACGTAGCGCTGATGAAGCCCGTTCATGTGGGAAGCAGAGAGGAGGAGCTGCTGGAAAACTGGAGAGCCATTCTGGGAATGGGAATTCTGGAGAGCGAGTGTGGAAGGCCACTGTTTTCCACGCACTCCGGTCTGTGGAGGAAATGTTACTTCACCGATATGGACCCCGATATCGATAAACTCATCGACCGAGGTGACACGCACACGCACACACACACACACACGCACACGCACGCATACATGAACACACACATACATTAACACACTCACATACATGAACATACAAATACATTAACACACACACACATTAACACATACACACACATATATTAACACACACACACAAATACATTAACACACACACACATACGCATTATACATGAACACACATATACATGAACACACACACATGCATGAACACACACACACATACATAACACACACATACATTCACACGCATA
The DNA here is from genome assembly GCF_019176455.1 of Solea senegalensis. Classification (NCBI taxonomy): domain Eukaryota; kingdom Metazoa; phylum Chordata; class Actinopteri; order Pleuronectiformes; family Soleidae; genus Solea; species Solea senegalensis. The sequence continues at coordinate 25,636,565 of NC_058026.1, forward strand.
CATGAACACTCACACACATGAACACACACACACGAACACACACATACATTAACACACACACACATACATGAACACACACACATGAACACACACACATACTGTACATTAACACACACATACACACACACATGAATACACACACAAACACACACACACACACACATGAACACACACACATACTGTACATTAACACACACATACATTAACACACACATACATGAACACACACACAAACACACACACACATACATTAACACACACACACATACATTAACACACACACACGGGCCGGCCCAAGCCTTTAGGGGGCCCTATGCAGAATTTGATTTGGGGGGCCCCTCCTCCAACCATGCAGAGTCACCTGTGCTTGACAATTATTGACACACCACACAATAATGTTACATTATCAATTGTATTAAATCAGACAGATTATGAACTCCTCTTCCTCTGGGCACAGATGCATAAGGACCTCCCTATTTGTCCAAAAGCGGTTGCATATCGTAAGGTGGGTCTGGGGCTCCTCCCCCAGACAGTTTTCTTAATTTCCTATATTCTGTTGCATTTTTGAGAGCTGGAGAAGGGCAATACATAAATGTGTTCAGATTCATTGAACACAAAAGATTTACTCACATGAAGAGAAAAAAGTTTTACTTTCATGTCGCGTGTGTGATGACAGGCTGCGGGGAAACATGTTCACTACAAAGTAAATCTTTTGCTCTTTTTCTTCTTCTACTTCATTTCCTACGGTAAAAAAAGATCGCCTTTTGCTTTTTGACTTATTAAGGTAGTGACTCGGGCTTAGGCTTCAGGGCCCCTTGACTTCTGGGCCCGGTCGGCACATTCAGGAATCCATCCTTGCTCACATGCCAACAATGTTTTGGGGCTCCCCTCTAGACTTCTGGCCCTTGGTAGACCCCGGTATTAATATAGTCGTTATTTACACCAAACCGGACACCTTTTAACCTTGGAGGGCACTTAGATCACAGGTGTATTTTAAACTTTCATATTCAAAGCATGGTTTACTGAACTTAAATTGAAAAATTCATTCATTCATTAAATCGTTCAATCATGTCACTTGTTATTTAATATGTTTAAAAACAAACAAACAAACAAAAAAAACCCAAACGCTTGATTGGGGGCCAGGCCGGCACTGGTGTGGTGGGATTTTTTGAGGGGCGGGGCATGGTGCGATTTCAAAAGCGAAACTTATGCGGTAACGGAGACATTGAAAGAGCGATCTTTTTTTACCGTAGGAAATGAAGTAGAAGAAGAAAAAGAGCAAAAGATTTACTTTGTAGTGAACATGTTTCCCCGCAGCCTGTCATCACACACGCGACATGAAAGTAAAACTTTTTTCTCTTCATGTGAGTAAACAGAGCCATATCAACATCCTCCCCGTAGTAACACACACACACACACACACACAATCAAATAAAACAGCAATTGTACAACATGATAGGACCGGGCAGCGGTCTCACTCACTCACTCACTCACTCTCTCACTCACTCTCTCACGCTCTCACTCACTCACATTGGGCTGCTCTCAGCTGTGTTTTCACTTCAACTAAAGTCTCAACTTAAATTCACCATGTTTCACTGCTTTTTTCCCCTCATGGACACTGATATGTGTCATCACCCTCAGGCAAAATTTTTTTTTATTTATCTATTTATTTTTTTTAGTTAATTGTTCTTGGGGCCCCCTGGTGGTCACGGGGCCCTAAGCAGTCGCTTAGTTCGCTTATGCCTTGGGCCGGCTCTGCACACACATACATGAACACACACCCATACATGAACACACATACACACACACACACATGAACACACATACACACACACACACATACATTAACACATACATTGACTGTCTCAGTCTCACCTGTGTCTCAGTCTCACTTGTGTCTCAGCCTCACGTGTCTTACATCTGTCTCAGTCTCACTTGTGTCTCAGTCTCACTTGTGTCTCAGTCTCACCTGTGTCTCAGTCTCACTTGTGTCTCACTCTCACGTGTGTCTCAGTCTCACATGTGTCTCAGCCTCACCTGTGTCTCAGTCTCACTTGTGTCTCAGCCTCACGTGTCTTACATGTGTCTCAGTCTCACGTGTGTCCTCTGGTCCTCAGGTATCGCTGACCGCTGCACAGCTGTCAAGTATCACTTCTCTCAGCCAATCAGATTAAGGAACATCCCACTGAACCTCACGAGGACGATTCAGCAGGACGAGTGGCACCTGCTGCGTAAGACACACACACACACATACACACACTGGTTTTAGTCAACTTCAGTGGGTGTGTATATGTATGTGTGTGTGTGTGTGTTTGTGCAGACCTGCGCCGCATCACTGCAGGTTTCCTGGGAATGGCAGCCGCCGTCCTGTTGTGTGGCAGCATTGTGGCGTCGGTCGGGTTCTTCTGGGAAGAGAGTCTGACTCAGCACGTGTCCGGTCTGCTCTTCCTCATGGCAGGTAACTCACTTTCAGCTTTCCATTGTCGCCCTCTGCTGGTCACAGGCAGGGACTACAACAACAGAAAGCATCCTGTCAGATAAGCAGGTGGAGGGACAGGACATTCTGGACTCTGAGCGGGACATTTGGGCATTGAGTACATTCTGGACATCAGATTTTTTGGACGTTCATGAATGTTAGCATGTCTGGGACATTTGACGCAAGGGATATTTGGGCGTTGAGCATTTTCTGGACAGGTTGGACTGATTCATATATCAGACACATGATGTCAGGTGTCAGACACTTGGACGTCCTGTAAGTGGTCTCTCAGGTCAGTAACAGTCCTTGTTTCTGCTTTGTCCTCAGGAATCTTTTGCACCATCTCTTTGTGCACATACGCAGCCAGTGTGACCTACGACCTCTCCAGGAAACCACCATTTATCTACGGTCTGCCGGCGGACGTGGACCACGGTTATGGCTGGTCCATCTGCTGTGCCTGGGCCAGTCTGGGTCTGACCGTGGCGTCCGGCTGCCTTGGGACCACGTTTCCGTTTCTGAGTCGTGCCGGAGCGCTGCGGTCCAAGACCGCCCGCGAGTCATCCGTTTGAAAGGCCTGTGGGCAGGAGCAGCAAGTGGGCGGGGCTTTCAGAGTGGTTTATTTAATTCTGGTCATGGACAGATGGAATAGCGCCCCCTGATGACTTTCACAATGCTAATGTTTATGATGTGGACACACACATACACTCGACTGATTTTGTGTAAATATTGACTCGTGTTTTGTTTTGTGAGATTCAGCAGCAGATGTACAGACGTTTTCAAGCTCCTCCCACTTTCCCTGTGTGCGCTTTGAACCTGACGCGTGATCGTTGAACCTGACGCGTGATCTTTGAACCTGACGCGTGATCTTTGAACCTAACACGTGATCTTTGAACCTGATGTTTGAACCCTGACGCGCGATGATGTTTGAACCTGATGTGTGATCTTGAACCTCATGTTTGAACCTGACGCGATCTTTGAACCTGACGCGATCTTTGAACCTGGCAATCTTTGACCCCTGTGAATCTTTGAACCTGATGTTTGAACCTGAACCTGATCTTTGAACCTGATCTTTGAACCTTGATCTTTGATCTGAACCTGATCTTGAACTGATCTTTGAACCTGACGCGATCTTTGAACCCGATGTTTGAACCTGACGCGAACCTGATCTTTGAACCTGATGTTTGAAGATTTTGAACCCGATTTTTGAACCTGACGCGCGATCTTTGAACCTGATGTTTGAATCTTTGAACCTGATGTTTGAACCTGACGCGTGATCTTTGAACCTGATGTTTGAACCTGACGCGTGATCTTTGAACCTGACACGTGATGTTTCAAACACGCCACGTGTCTGTGTATCTCCTGCTGAACCAGGTCAGAACCTTTCAGCTCTTCTCACTACGTACACGTGTGTATATATACAGTATATATAGTATGTATATAAATATATGAATGTGACTGAGGTGTGTGAGGACATGTGACCATGTCTGTCTTCATACACATCAAAATATAAACTCATTAGTTCAGAATGTCATTTGTTAAAGTGAAGTGGGTGGGGTCTGAGATTGTGTGTCCTGTGGGAGGGGCTGAGATAACCACGCCCTCAGATTAAGAGGTTTGTTTGTAGATGTGCATCTCAATTAATAATAAACACATTTGACAATCAGTTGCTCCGCCTCTTCAGGTATGATATCACCAGAACTTTGTTCCTGGGTTTGGTTTAGAACATAAAGACACGTAAACATGTTTATGTTTACATGTTAATATTTCAAGCATGTGTATAGCACGCACAGACACACACACACTCACACAATCATACACACACACAGGTCATAGTTTTTGAATCAGTAGCGACTGGACTTCAAGATTTAACCAGCAAAACTACAATTCCGGCCGCACGGTGGAGCACATGGTTAGCACAGTTGCCTCACAGCAATAAGGTTGCCGGGATCCGGGTTCGTCCCACTGTCCAAAGACATGAAGCGGTAAATTGGACACTCTGAATTGACCATAGGTGTGACCGTGGCAGTGAATGGTTGTTTGTCTCTACATGTTTGACCTGTGATGGACTGATGACCCCGCCTTTCTCCCTATGTCAGCTGTGACTGGCTCCAGCCGCTCTGTGACCCTCATGTGAAGGATAAAGTGGTAAATGATGAATGAATGAACTAAGTCCAGTTGCTACTGATTGATGTGTTTTGGAGGAAGTAAAATCAGGTTTGAACAGATACCACATCATCGCCCCCTGCTGGACACTGTAGTTGTTGACATCCAGATGTTCAGATCTAAATAAAATAATGACATGATCAGATTCAGTCTCTTGTCTTCAACAAATGAACAATGTGTAAATCTAAAGCCATGGGTTTCAAACTGTGCCCAGGTCAGGTGACCAGGACCAGATTTGGTGACCAGGTTGGGAACTACCCATTATGTTCGTATTCCCTTAATTGCAGCACTAAAGCATCTAAAGCAAAGAGGCTGAGAAAAACCACTTAGTGAAAACAATGAAAAGTGCACTCTTAAGAGAGTCAACACGTTTTTACTAAGATCTACTTGGATACCCTGCACTGCATCACGACTGTACTTGCGTAGAGAAACGATCCAGGCTGCGGTGGATACAGAGAACGAAGGAGACGGAGAAGTGCACAAATAGAAGACTAGAGAAGCTCAATATAAATAAAAAACATTAACAACTAAATTAGATAAAAGAAAAACAATGGTACAGAATTGGCAGAATCATTTGTTTCGGTGTTTCAGTTTCCGACCAACAATTTTTATTTCTGTGCATCCCTAATTTTAATGTTGTGTATCTTTTTTGACATCACAGTGAAAGCTTAGTATCAAGCAAAAGGTTTATTTATGACACTGTAAATACTCTGTACTGGTATAAATAATACAAAGAAAACCGCTGGTAATTAATATGCATATATTTATTTATCCATCCATTTTAATCATTTAATTCGGACTGACAGAAGAAGAACCGTGACGTGGTCAGAACCAGGCCTAGTCCCGCCCCTCTCACAGGTCCTGGATCACTATGGGCAGAGCCGGCCCAAAGTGTAAGTGAGGATGTGGATATGGCTCTGCTTACTCACATGAAGAGAAAAAAGCCAACTTGTATGTTGCATGTGTGAGGCTGTGGAAGTGTTTGTGGAAGTGGGGATGGGAGGAGACGGCAGACTGTGGGGAACATGTTCACCACAAAGTAAATCCAGCTTCTTCTTCTTCTACTTCTTTTTCGTCACCTACGTTTAAAAAAAATATCGCTCCTTCATGCCGGCCTGAGGTATAAGTGAACTAAGGACCTCCTGGCCCCCAATCGAGTGTTTGTTTGTTTTTTTAACATATTAAATAACTTAAACAGGTGACATGATTGAATGAATGAATACATCTTTTAACCATACTTAGTGCTTCACTTTGAATATAAATGTTTAAAATAAATTTGTAATCTAAGTGCCCTCTTAGGTTATAAGGTATTAATACAGGAGTCTACCAAGGGCCACGAGTCTAGAGGGGCGCCTCAAAACATTGTTGCCATGTGAGCAAGGATGGATTACTGAATGAGCCGACCGGGCCCAAGAGGTCAAGGGGCCCTGAAGCCCAAGCCCAAGTCACGACCTTAATGAGTCAAAAGGCAAAAGGCTATGAATCTGAACACAATTATGTTGCTGGCATCTTAAAAATGCATCAGAATATAGGAAATCACATCTACCAGATTCAAAATGTTCTGGGGGAAGGAGCCTCAGACCCCCCCTTCCTGTATGCACCCACTCTTGAACAAATACGGAGGTCCTTATATATCTGTGCCCAGGGGAAGAGTAGTTCATAATCTGTCTGTGTTAATACAATTGATAATGCAACATTATAGTGTGACATTTGTGTCTATAATCGTCAAGCACATGTGACTCCGCGTGGTGGGAGGGGGCCCCCCAAATCTAATTCTGCTTCGGGTCCCCTAAAGGCTCAGGCCGGCACTGACTATGGGAGTTGAGTAGGGAGTTTGTGTTTTAGCTGCAGTACCGCCGCTTTCCGCCAGAAGCAGCAAGGTGTCTTTGCCACGCGCTGTGTCATGAAGCCACTCCCACTCACGAGCCCTGCCTGTCCGACTGGACCAGCTTGGTGCGCATGCGCGGATGCTCTGCAGACTGTACCGCACACAAGAAGATTCTCAACGAGCAGCGTTTGTGTCGGTGACTGACGGTGACCGGCGGTGAGACCGTGACCACCCAGCGATCGAAGGCAGTGACACGGCGCTGCTGTGTGAGACACACCGGGGGACGGAGCCGAAGCTAAGCTAACATTTTAAACTGATTCACACCGATAACCCGGTAACTCTCCATCACTTACTCTGCTGCTAACGTTAGCTGATGGACTCCATGCTAACCGGCACCTTCACTATGACCGGTTAACGGCCACGGTAATGTCCCGGTAAACGGAACTACTCCTATAATTAGCAACTAGCTGAGGAGCTAACAGTTAGCTGCGGAACATCTGGTGGCGCGTGGCCTGCGCACAGCGGCCAATGATGTTCACAGTGACGACAGCTGTTCTGAAGGAACGACCCGCCCCCGCTGGACCCGCACGGACCCGCGCTGCGTTCATGTGAACCGCTTAACCGTGCGTGCGGCGCTCAGACCCGCACACACCGCAGCGGCGGCAGTGGACGCGGCAGACGCGGCAGCAGTCATGCAGGCGGCGCAGCTGCAGTATGATTTCTTCAATGAGGAAAATGCACCCAAATGGAGAGGACTGTTAGTGTCTTCACTGGAGAAGGTACTCACTCACTAACACATTCACTCACTAACTCACACACACATTCACTCACTTACTTACACATTCAGTCAGTAACTCACTCACTCAGTCACACACTCACTCACACATTCACTCAAACAGTCACTCACTCACTCAAACATTCATTCATTCACTCAGCCACACACTCACTCATTCACTCACCCACTCACAAACTCACTTACACATTCCCTCAGTAACTCACTCACTCACTCACACATTCACTCACTCATTCACTCACACACATTCACTCACTCACACACACTCATTCACTAATTCACTCAAACATTCATTCACTAAGTCATTCACTCACACATTCACTCAAACACTCACTCACATTCACTCACTCACACGTTCACTAAGTCATTCACTTACTCGCACATTCACTCAAACACTCACTCACATTCACTCACTAATTCACTCACACACTCACTCAATCACTAACTCACTCAAACATTCATTCACTAACTCATTCACTCACTCAGTCACATACTCACTCATTCACTCACAAATTCACTCAATCACTAACTCACTGACACATTCAATCACTATCTAACTCATTCACTCACTCACACATTCACACACTCAAACATGAATTCACTCGCTCATCACACACTAACACATTCACTCAGTCACACACTCACTGACTCACACACACATTCACTCACTCGGTCACACACTCACTGACTCACATGCTCACACATTCACTCACACATTCACTCATTCATTCACTCACTCACTCAAACATTCATTTGAAATTAAAAAAACAAGCTTTAATGTGAGGGTATGAACATCTGAATCAGGTTTCTACAGTTTCTATGTGCCTCCCACTTTTTAGGGGACCAAAATTAATGGGACAATTGACTCAAAAGCTATTTCATGAACAGGTGTGGGCTATTCCCTCGTTATGTCATCATCAATTAAGCAGGTAAAAGGTCTGTAGTTGATTCCAGTTCATTTGCATTTGGAATCTGTTGCTTTTACCTCTCAATATGAGATCCAAGGAGCTGTCACTGTAGCTAGCCGTCATTAGGCTGAACACTCAAAACAAAAACATTAGGTGTGGCCAACTGTTTGGAACGTTCTTAAAAAGAAAGAATGCACCGGTGAGCTCAGCAACACCAAAAGACCTGGAAGACCACAGAAAACCGCTGCTGGATGACCCTGGTGAAGAAAAACCCCTTGACAACAGTTGGCCAGATCTACAACACTCTCCAGGATGTTGGTGTATGGATTCAAAGTCGACAATCAATAATAATAATAATAATAATAATAATAACAATAAATTTAATTTAAAAGTGCCTTTCAGGTCACTCAAGGACACTTTGCAAACAAAATGAATTAAAATCACACAATTTGACAAAAAACACATAAAATCAACACAATAAAATAGGGAAGTGACAGTAAAAGCAGGGAGTTTAGAGGGAGTAGGCGGTCCAGAACAGGTGAGTTTTGAGTCTTGATTTGGATCAAGAGGTGGAGAGAGTCACAGTTTCGGAGGTCAGGTGGTAGTGTGTTCCAGAGCTGAGGAGCAGAGTGGCTGAAGGCTCTGCCCCCCATAGTGCTGAGGTGGGCAGGGGGCACAGAGAGGTGGATGGAGGAGGAGGATCTGAGGGAACGAGTGGGGGTGATGACGTGCAGGAGATCAGACAGGTAGGGAGGGGCAAGGTTGTGGATAGTTGATGCAGTGTTTTACAGGGAGCCAGTGGGGGTGCTGGAGGACGGGGGTGATGTGGTGGTTTGAGGGGGTCTTTCTGATGATACGGGCGGCTGAGTTTTGGACCAGTTGGAGTTTATGGAGAGACTTTTGAGGGAGGCCGAAGAGAAGAGAATTGCAATAATCAAGACGGGAGGTGACGAGGCTGTGAACAAGGACGGCGGTGGAGTGGGGGGTGAGGGAGGGGCGGAGTCTGTTGATGTTACGGAGATGAAAATAAGCAGTGCGGGTAGTGATGTTGATGTGTGAGTGAAAGGAGAGTGTGCATCATCAATAAATTCAAGGGAACTAGTTCCATTGGCAGCCATACATGCCCACGCCATGACACTATCACCACCATGCTTCACTGATGAGGTGGTATGTTTAGGATCATGAGCAGTGTGTGTGTGTGTGTGTGTGTGTGTGTGTGTGTGTGTGTGTGTATGTGTGCAATCAACAGAAGACTTCACCAGAGTGAATACAGAGGGTTCAGCACAAGATGTAAACCAAAACAGGAAGACCAGATTAGAATTTGCCAAACAGCACCTAAAAAGGCCTTTACAGTTCTGGAAGAACATCCTATGGACAGATGAGACCAAGATCAACTTGTACCACAGTAGTGGGAAGAGAAGAGGGTGGTTCCCTTCTATTTATTGATGATGTAACTGATGATGTTCTGAAGTGTTTCGAGCAATATCATCTGCTCATATTCAGCCAAATGCTTCAGAACTCATTGGACGGCCCTTCACAGTGCAGATGGACAATGACCCAAAGCATACTGCAAAAGCAACCAAAGAGTTTCAAGTAAGTGGAATGTTATGAAATGGCCTAGTCAATCACCTGACCTGAATGCGATTGAGCAAGATGCGGAAACCCAGCATTGAAAGTTTGATTTATGATTGTTTAGTTTGTCCCATTACTTTTGGTCCCCTAAAAAGTGGGAGGCGCATATAGAAACTGTTGAAATTCTTACACTGTTCACCTGATGCGGATGTTCATACCTTCAAATTAAAGCTGAAAGTCTGCAGTTAAAGCAAATCTTGTTTGTTTCATTTCAAATCCATTGTAGTGGTGTATAGCGCCAAAAAGAAGAGAATTGTGTCGATGTCCCAATATTTATGGACCTGACTCTGTGTGCGTATATGTTTGTGTATGTATGTGGCTTTCATTGTCTTCCTAATATAACCTCAAGCAGGTTTCCATGGTTACGACTTCTTGTGTCCTTTGACCTCCAAAAAACAAAACAAGTGTACAGTTCATGTGCCTGATATATCTGGGATGTGGCCCCTAGTGGATGCTGAAAGTATGACTATGTGCGTCATGCGTGCTGACTGTTGTGCAACACCAAGACAGTAACTGAGTCTGACAGGAGAATGTGTGGCACATGTGTGAGTTTGTCACGATCAGCGACGCCGTCACTACGTCACATGATCTGATCACAGAGCCATGACAGCAACAGGGTGGTACTGACCCAACCAATGTAATGACAGTAAGAGGAGGAGTGGCCGGACCATGGGGCGGGGCCACTGTAAACAAACATTGGTTTGTGTTGTTTGTTGATGCAGAGCGCTCTGCTCCCATTGGCCAATGTTACTCATGTGACAAGTCACAGTCCACCACACGCTCTGTGGTGAGAGGGTGACGCGTCATGTTGTCATTTTCACTCACTGCCATATACAACCTGACACTCTACGTCTTTCATTACAATGAACACATGATGTCTGACGTTAACCGTTCGCACTGTGTGTGTGTGTGTGTGTGATGAAGGTGCTGAATCAGGTCCATCCTAACCTGGTGTCCCAGCAGGAGGCGCTGCAGTACATAGAGGAGCTGATCCTACTCCTGCTCAGTCTGCTGTGTCAAGCTCAACCAAGGACTGTTCAAGATGTGGAGGTGACACACAGACACACACACGCACGGACATGCAGATGCATGCACACACACACACAGATACACAGACACGCCCATGCACAGACACACACACACAGACGCATGCACACACACACACACACATGCACACACACACAGGCAGATGTATGCACACACACAGAGACACACACACATATGCACACACACAGACACACGCACACAGAACACACAACACACACACAGACGCACATGCAGACGATGGCAGCGATGCACACGCACGCATGCACACGCAGACGCATGCACACACAGGCACATGCACACACACAGGCACACACAGACACATGCACACACAGACGCATGCACACAGACACACACGCATGCACACATGCACACAGACACATGACAGACACATGCACACACAGAGACACACACAGACACATGCACACACACAGGCACAGCATACACAAACACACACACAGCATGCACACACAGACACACACACGCATGCACACACACACACGCATGCCCAGACACATGCGCACACACATGCACACAGGCACACACAGACGCATGTACACAAACACACACACACGCATGCACAGGCACACACACAACACACACAAACACACAGACAGCACGCGCGCACACGGAGACACACACAGACACATGCACACACAGACGCACACACCGACACACACACGCATACACAGACACATGCACACACACAGGCACCATCAGGGGCATTTTATGTCAGCACACTATACTAAAAACATGTGTACAGCGTCTCTGCGATGACATCAAACCTAACATGCCCATGTAAATTCATTCACTTTCAATTGACAGACGGGCTTCACGTAGGCGTCACGCAGACGCTGTACACGCGTTGTTGCACGCCTGTGTGACGGGTGAACTACGCCTTCTACTTTAATTTGTATTTCATATTAGCTAAATAAATGATTTGATAAATACTAATGTTGCATTCTTTGTCATTAAAACGTTAAAATGTATGTGCCTGGTTGTCAGAAGAGAGCTTCCCCCATGCATAAAGATGCAAATGCCACTGTTCACCACACAGGTGCTGAAAAGTGACAACGCATCACTCACTGTCTACCAGGACAAAACACATGCAGATGACCAGTGTTTTGTAATATCCTCGACCTGCTGCAATAAATGCCTCAGTTCTTTATAAAAAAACTTCATCGTGCGCCTCGCAACTGAACTGCGTTCTGTCCACATGAGCGCAAACCCCCGACACGTCGTGGAGCGTGAGCCCCAACAGGAGCGGCAAGAGAGAAGTGAAATGATTTGATATACATATGATAATTGAACAGTTTTAAGTTTAAAGAAATAATTAATTTCTATTGAGTTATAAATTAAAAAAAATAAAAGGGCTTTTATCTGTAATTTCAAGAGCGGATTCAATTTCTGTTCTTCAAATAAACACATTTTCTCACTTGTTAGAATTCACATTTGTTAGTGGGCATGTGCGTGTTGTTGTTCAGCACTGTTTTCTATATGTTTTCCGGGACTTGTGTCCATCTCGTCATCCCTGCGCTGTAATATGTAAACTTTGCGTTCCGGCACGTCTATAGCGTGTGCACACCTATAACGGGATGTTGAGGTCTATCAGGGGCTGAACCATTGCTCAGGCGCCAAACTGAGGAAGAGGCTGTGTGCATTTACGCACAAGTTACACTGGATCATCAGGACCTGACAGTTATTCATTTTCTATCTACACAGATCAGCTGTTCCACAGTCTCAGGTTCATACGGGATTGTTGAGAAGAAAGCAGAACTTATAGATGAATCCCAAGCCCCATCAGAGCTGTCAGGATATTTTTTATTTTTTAGTAGCTGAAATTATTCCGTAAATAAATAATAATAATAATTAATTAATAATTAATTAAATAATTATTTAAAGTAAATAATTTTATTTTAATAAAAATTAATCATATTATGATATTAAATTAAATTAAATACTCAATAATTATTTGTACATTTGTTTGTAGACGAGCGTGTGCACAGGCGTCCACTGCGTTTGCACGTGGCATGACACATGTCACCCTTCATTATTTGGTGTACCCGTAATATGCGTGTCTGTACACACGTGTATCACACGCGTGTTTTTCAGTCTTTATGCAGCGTAGGCGACGCGGTTAAGGCGTTTTAGTATAGTGTGCTGGCATAAAATGCCCCTGATACAGACACACACACGCAGACACATGCACACACGGATGCACAGACACACACACACAGATGCACAGACACAGACATGCGCAAACACAGACACATGCACAGACACACGCACACGGATGCAGACACACGCACACAGATGCACAGACACACACAGATGCACAGAGACAGACACACACACACACACACACACAGATCCCGATCTGATACCGATACAGAAAAACAGCGTGGAATTGTGGTAACAAACATTATGTCTCGTTGTTTGGAAAAGACTGGGATCATTGTTTTGTGCAAAGCAACATCAGACTTGACTTAAACATTTCTTTCTTAAATAAACCAATAGCTTCACAAGCTTGATAGACATTCAAAATAAACAGTCAGTTCTTTGTTAATGTTTTAGTTTAGTACAAAAATGTTTTTAACATCCAACACACATGCTTACGTATGACGTCACTCACAGTGCAGCATAGAATTTGACTGAATAGATCGGCCACTATGGATCGGCCCATTGTCACAATACACGATCTAGAATTGTCTTCAATATCGGGACCGATACCTGATACAAATATCGGATCGATCCATCCCTTGTTCTCACCTGTTCAGTGTTTTTTGCAGCCATTTTAGATTTAGTCTTAGTTTTAGTCTTTTGGACTAAAACGCTTATTAGTTTTAGTTACGTTTTAGTAATTTCTACATGTGATAGTTTTAGTCATTTCTATATGTGATAGTTTTAGTCACGTTTTAGTCATTTCTATATGTGATAGTTTTAGTCACATTTTAGTCATTTCTATATGTGATAGTTTTAGTAATTTCTACATGTGATAGTTTTAGTCATTTCTACATGTGATAGTTTTAGTCACGTTTTAGTCATTATGTAGTTTTAGTAATTTCTACATGTGATAGTTTTAGTCATTTCTACATGTGATAGTTTTAGTCACGTTTTAGTCATTTCTATATGTGATAGTTTTAGTCACGTTTTAGTCATTTCTGTATGTGATAGTTTTAGTCAATTTTAGTTTAAAAAACAAGGAAGTTTAGTCTTAACAAATCCATTTAGGTCAATAAGTATTGGAGATTACTGTTGGGCAGAAAGCTTTAATCTCCGTATTTCCACTTTTCAACAGCTTTTTTTCATGAATTGGTGCCAACTTTATCATACAACAGTGTCACACATAAGGTCTTAGTTTTAGTCTTTTGGACTAAAACGCTTATTAGTTTTAGTCACGTTTCAGTCATTTCTATATGTGATAGTTTTAGTCACATTTTAGTCATTTCTATATGTAATAGTTTTAGTCATTTCTATATGTGATAGTTTTATCGTTTTAGTCATTTCTGCATGTGATGATTTTTAGTCGCGTTTTAGTCATTTCTATATGTGATAGTTTTAGTCACTTTTTAGTCATTTCTGTATGTGATAGTTTTAGTCACGCGTTTTAATCATTTCTGTATGTGATAGTTTTAGTCACATTTTGGTCATTTCTATATGTGATAGTTTTAGTCATTTCTGTATGATAGTTTTAGTCACGTTTTAGTCATTTCTATGTGATAGTTTAGTCATTTCTGTATGTGATAGTTTTAGTCATCATTTCTATATGATAGTTTATATTTCTAGATTTTAGTCATTTCTGTATGATTGTTTTAGTCAGTCATTTCTATGTGATAGTTTTAGTCATTTCTGTATGTTTTGATCCGTTTTAGTCATTTGTATGTGATGGTTTTAGTCCGTTTAGTCATTTCTGTATGTGATAGTTTTAGTCACGTTTTAATCATTTCTGTATGTGATAGTTTTAGTCACATTTTGGTCATTTCTATATGTGATAGTTTTAGTCATTTCTGTATGATAGTTTTAGTCACGTTTTAGTCATTTTTGTATGTGATAGTTTTTGTAATTTCTGTATGTGATAGTTTTAGTCACGTTTTAGTCATTTCTATATGTGATAGTTTGTCACGTTTTAGTAATTTCTATATGTAATAGTTTTAGTCCAATTTTAGTAAAAAAAAAAAAGGAAGTTTAGTCTTTTAACAAATCCATTTAGGTCAATAAGTATTGGAGATTACTGTTGGGCAGAAAGCTTTAATCTCCATATTTCCACTTTTCAACAGCTTTTTTCATGAATTGATGCCAACTTTATCATACAGCAGTGTCACACATAAGTTTGACATGAAATTTCAAGGAAAGGAGCGTCAACAAAATAATTTTGTCATCGTCATCGTTGACGAAAACAACACTGCATCATCATCACATGACACAAGGTGATGACACCAGGTCACGTGATGACACCAGATCACATGATAACACCTGGTCACATGTCCTTGATCATGTGTGGACCAGATCTAAAAAAACATGAAAGTTAAAATCAAGATGTCCCTATTATAATATTTAAGTGGCTGGTAAATCACCAAGCTGCCACAATATCACTTCATGTCTCTCCTCCTCCTCTTCTTCCTCTTTTTCTTCTTCCTCCTCTTCTTCTTCTTCCTCCTCCTTCACTTGAAAAAAAAAAAAAACTGTCATAAAGCCTCACATATCCTCATCTGTCTCACCTGTCCTCACCCCCCACCCCCACCCCCCAGGAGCGAGTCCAGAAAAGTTTTCCTCACCCGATTGATAAGTGGGCCATCGCTGATGCTCAGGCCGCCATCGAGAAGAGGAAGAGGAGGAATCCTCTGGCTCTGCCTGTGGAGAAGATCCACCCACTGCTCAAGGTCAGTGATGACGTCATCACTGTGATGACTAGGGATGTCATCCTCAAGGTCACAACAGCCGCGTGTTACTGATGTTAAACCGATTGTTAAAGTATGGCAGAGGAACAAAGTGCATCAAATCAGCCGTGTGGGAGTTTTTCAGCTTAAAAAAAAAATGACCACGGTGTCATGACGGTGCGCCAACCTGCCAATCATAGTAACGTAAAGTTGAATTAGTAGGAAATTAAATGTTAGCGTGTCATTTGTAATTGTGTACGACCCGTGTTTTCAGTGTAATGTGACATTATTCACTTAACGTAACAATGTTACGTTTATGTGATGTGACGTCCGTTTATTTTATTACAAATTTATTTTAAACATGAACTAAACAAACCACAATATTAGGTAGGTTTTATATCTGGCCACATACAAAAAGATAAATTATTAAAACGATTAAAAATAAACTTAAACATTTGGTATAGATGACAATTGATGACTTAATTAATTGAAACATTTCCCCTGGGGGATTAATAATTGTTCCTTTATAACAGTGTAGTGCATTTACTCCATTATTTTGTATTTTGGCATCAAATATATAAATAAATGAAATTAAATACCTATAAGCAGTGTTCATGTGATTTTACACATTCATAGTGTTGTGATGTGAAATCAATTAACGCATAATAATCGTGATATCGTGATTCATTCTCTGACAATAATCGTACAAAGAAAATCTAGAATTGTAACATCCCTAGTGATGACATCATCACTGCCTCATGACACACAGATGTCTGCTATGCTGTCTTGCTGTTTCAGGAGGTGCTGGGATATAAGATTGACCACCAGGTGTCAGTATAC
This sequence comes from Solea senegalensis, assembly GCF_019176455.1. Taxonomy (NCBI): domain Eukaryota; kingdom Metazoa; phylum Chordata; class Actinopteri; order Pleuronectiformes; family Soleidae; genus Solea; species Solea senegalensis. Next base: position 25,653,126 of record NC_058026.1, read on the forward strand.
ATCGTGGCAGTGTTGGAGTACATCTCTGCTGACATCCTGAAGCTCGCTGGGAATTATGTCAGAAATATTCGCCACTATGAGATCTCACAGCAGGACATCACAGTCGCCATGTGTGCAGACAAGGTACACACACACACACATACACACATACATATTCAATTCAATTCAATTTTATTTGTATAGCACCAAATCATAACATACATTATCTCAGGTCTCTGTACATAGACAACATCAAGGAGAGCAGTTCACACATTGTGTGAACACAACATTTCACACAATGAGCAAACACTAAGCATCAGTGGAGAGAAAAAACTTAACAGGAAGAAATCTCTGACAGAACCAGGCTCAGAGATGTGCAGCATCTGCCTCGACCAGTTGGGGTGAAAGGGACAGAGGAGAGGTGGGGGACAGAAGAGAGAGAGACCAGGAGCAGATACACAACAACTGTATCAAGTTACAGGTTTATACGTTCAGTGATTACATGTTTATAACAATGCCATGTAATTTATGTAAGCAGCAGCTGAGTGTTGATAAAAATTATACTAATATCGACTTTTAATTAAAGCACAATAATAATATAGTAATAAATATAGAATATATTAGCGTGATAAGGTAAGACTAGGTCTTTCAGGTATGAAGGGGCATGAAAGACCAGGAAGTCAGAAACTTTTTTGGCATATAGGCTGGGTGAGCAGCTCCATAGGAATGAACGGAGCCAAAGGGGCGGAGCTCTATCCAGTTCTTATAATACATCTATGGTGTCAGCATGACCAGAAGCCTCTGCCTTTGTTAAGAAGTACAGCCACAGTTCTTCTGCAATGTGTTTTCCCATGTCCATCTTCATTCACACACAGCTTCTGAAGCAGCAGTAACAGTGAGGAGCAGCAGCAGCTGTGTGTTTTCTCTGTGAGGAGTATCTGTGTGATATCACCATTCACAGTGATCAAATAACCCTAATTCAAATACAAAGTTTTTGGTTTTAAGACCCACAATACTGTGATTTTTTTGGAGCACGTAGTGGCTTCTTCCAAACTTCAACTTGCATAATCTTGAAAGAAACGAAAATCCCTCATTTTGTAAAATAAATAATTTTTCTTTGTTAACTTGGCTTGAGCTCGGCCAACTTGTTGCTACGTTTGCTGTGACAGGTCACATTTCTTCTATTACTTATACATGTATAAGGCTGTCTGTCATCATGACGACACTAGTATCGGTCATACTGGAGCTGAAATGAAGGCAGAGTTCAGATAAACGTCACATTTTTATGATTGATTTATATCCGTGTTTGTAGCCAGTTTGCTCAGTTCTACCAGTGAGAACAGCTGAAGCTTCAGTTTTCATTCACTAACACAGAATGGGTTTGTTATTATTGTCTTCTACAAAAACAGCTGCTAACTTCCACTTTACAGCCCCTCAGCCAGAATATGATCAGGCAAATACTTCCAACATATGATGCATGGGAGGTTCACGCTGTTCCCTGTCCACACTACAGAGGAACCACAATGCTCATGTTTCTATTGTGTCAACATCATTGGAAACAGTGTGTGTGTGTGTGTGTCTGTGTTGCAGGTATTGATGGACATGTTCCACCAGGACGAGGATGACATCAGTGGTTTTCCTCTGATGGACGAGGAGCCGTCAGCCAGTGAAGAACACAGTTACTATGATCTGGTCCGCAGCTTCATGTGTGACGCTCGTCAATATGTGAGACAGTTAAACCTTCTGATCAAAGTATTCAGAGAACCCTTCACCTCCTGCACCATGCTCTACTCTCAACACGTATGTGATCAATACGTCCGTGTGTACCTGTGTGATCAATACGTCTGATTGATCAGTGAGATGGATCAGTGATTGATGTGATTGATGTCTTCAGGACGTGGACAGTATCTTCAGTAGAATTGTGGACATCCATGAAGTGACGGTGAAGCTTCTTGGTTTGATTGAAGACACAGTGGAGATGACTGATGAAGGAGCTCCTCATCCTCTGGTGGGAAACTGCTTTGAAGACCTGGCTGAGGTTGGTGTTTGTCTGTGTCTGTCTGTCTGTGTAGTTATTAGTCTTAGCTGTGGTTACATTGTTTTCATGTCTTTAATGACTGCACTGAAGCGTTCCACTGCCTCCTGGTGACAAAGTGTAATGTAACTGCTTTGTGTTGGTCATTGTCTCCTGGCTGTGGTTGTCTTCTCTGAGGTCATGTGACTCTCTTGTGTGCGTGTGTGTTATTTCATTGACAGGAGTTGGCCTTTGACCCCTATGAGTCATACACACAGGATGTTCTCCGCTCTGGTTTCCATGAACACTTCCTCAGTCAGGTGACCAAGCCTGGAGCTGCGTTTCACCTACAGGTAAGCACCGCCCCTTGGGGGGAGGGATTAGAACTGTTGCTGGTTACTTTCCCTCCGTCTCTCACCCCCCTCCCTTAATGTGTCTCTCTCGCTGTCTCTTCAGTCCATCTGTGAAGGATTTAAAGAAGCTGTTCAGTACGTTCTTCCCAGACTGCTGCTCACACCTGTTTACCACTGTCTGCACCTGTTTGACATCCTCAAGGTAAAACAATCAATCAATCAATCAATCCATCAAATGTGTATGTAGCCTGTATTCACTCACACCTAATCACTTCAAGAAAATTAAACACAAGCTGTCTTCAGCTGCACATCCTGACCGTGTCCACAGGGTCAGGACTACAGACCAGGGTCTGTACTGGTGTAGTGCACATGAGTCTAACAGGGTCTGGATCTGGTATAGACCTGGCCCAGTCCTGGTTCTTCTTGTTTCAATGTTAAGCTGCAGCTGTGTTTCCATAGCAACTGGAGGAGAAGAGTGAGGACGAGGAGGATAAAGAATGTCTGAAACAGGCCATCACTGCTCTGCTCAACCTACAGAGCAGCATGGAGAGGATCTGCTCCAGGAGCCTGGCCAAGAGGAGGCTCAGGTAACACACACACACACACACACACACACACACACACACACACACACACACACACACACACACACACACACACACACACACACACTTTGTAGCATTTAGGGAGGGTGGTGTGTATATATATATGTATATATGTATATATATGTGTATATATGTATATGTATATATATGTATATATATATGTATATATGTATGTGTATGTATGTATATATATATATGTGTGTGTATATCTATGTGTGTATATATATATGTATGTATGTATGTATGTATGTATGTATATATATATATATATATATATATATATATATATATATATATATATACACACACATATACAGTGCCTTGTGAAAGTATCCGGCCCCCTTGAACTTTTCAACCTTTTGCCACATTTGAGGCTTCAAACATAAAGATATAAAATTGAAATTTTTTGTCAAGAATCAACAACAAGTGGGACACAATCGTGAAGTGGAACCAAATTCATTGGATAATTTATACTTTTTTAACAAATAAAAAACTGAAAAATGGGGCGTGCAATATTATTCGGCCCCCTTGCGTTAATACTTTGTAGCGCTACCTTTTGCTGCAATTACAGCTGCAAGTCGCTTGGGATATGTCTCTATCAGTTTTGCACATCGAGAGACTGGAATTCTTGCCCATTCTTCCTTGCAAAACAGCTCGAGCTCAGTGAGGTTGGATGGAGAGCGTTTGTGAACAGCAGTCTTCAGCTCTTTCCACAGATTCTCGATTGGATTCAGGTCTGGACTTTGACTGGGCCATTCTAACACCTGGATACGTTTATTTGTGAACCATTCCATTGTAGATTTGGCTTTATATTTAGGATCATTGTCCTGTTGGAAGTTAAATCTCCGTCCCAGTCTCAGGTCTTTTGCAGACTCCAACAGGTTTTTTTCCAGAATGGTCCTGTATTTGGCTCCATCCATCTTCCCATCAATTTTAACCATCTTCCCTGTCCCTGCTGAAGAAAAGCAGGCCCAAACCATGATGCTGCCGCCACCATGTTTGAGAGTGGGGATGGTGTGTTCAGGGTGATGAGCTGTGTTGCTTTTACGCCGAACATATCGTTTTGCATTGTGGCCAAAAAGTTCAATTTTGGTTTCATCTGACCAGAGCACCTTCTTCCACATGTTTGGTGTGTCTCCCAGGTGACGAGACTTTTTATGGATTTCTTTAAGAAATGGCTTTCTTCTTGCCACTCTTCCATAAAGGCCAGATTTGTGCAGTGTATGACTGATTGTTGTCCTATGGACAGACTCTCCCACCTCAGCTGTAGATCTCTGCAGTTCATCCAGAGTGATCATGGGCCTCTTGGCTGCATCTCTGATCAGTCTTCTCCTTGTTCGAGATGAAGGTTTGGAGGGACGGCCGGGTCTTGGTAGATTTGCAGTGGTCTGATACTCCTTCCATTTCAATATGATTGCTTGCACAGTGCTCCTTGCAATGTTTAAAGCTTGGGAAATCTTTTTGTATCCAAATCCAGCTTTAAACTTCTCCACAACAGTATCTCGGACCTGCCTGGTGTGTTCCTTGGTCTTCATGATGCTCTCTGCGCTTTAAACAGAATCCTGAGACTATCACAGAGCAGGTGCATTTATACAGAGACCTGATTACACACAGGTGGATTCTATTTATCATCATCAGTCATTTAGGACAACATTGGATCATTCAGAGATCCTCACTGAACTTCTGGAGTGAGTTTGCTGCACTGAAAGTAAAGGGGCCGAATAATATTGCACGCCCCACTTTTCAGTTTTTTATTTGTTAAAAAAGTATATATTATCCAATGAATTTGGTTCCACTTCACGATTGTGTCCCACTTGTTGTTGATTCTTGACAAAAATTTCAATTTTATAACTTTATGTTTGAAGCCTCAAATGTGGCAAAAGGTTGAAAAGTTCAAGGGGGCCGGATACTTTCACAAGGCACTGTGTATATATATATATATATATATATATATATATATACATACATATACATACATATATATATATATATTCAATTTAATTTTATTTGTATATCGCCAAATAATAACAGGCACTGTCTCAAGGCACTGCACATAGACAACATCAAGGAGAGAGAACCCCAACAGTTCACACAATGATGTACTGTATATACACACACACATATGTATATATACATATATGTGTGTGTGTGTATATATATATGTATATGCACACACACATATGTGTATA